>NW_006922157.1:723207-726252 GCF_000298275.1 Orycteropus afer afer | reverse complement strand
TAACTATGGGGAGGAAGTGGAAGGGGAGCAGTTGCATTGTGGTAAACTGTGGTCAATGTCAGGCGACAAAGTATATGTGAACTGCTGTATGGAAAGCGAATTTGCTCTGTAAATCTTCCCCCAAATCACAATAAATAAGAAAAAATAAATAAGAAAAAAAAGAAGTACAATAAGGTATAATAGAACCATTTAATCCAGCACTTATCTTCTAGGTAACTATCCTACAGGAGTACTCACATTGCATGTGCATGATGTATACTCACAATGTTTTCTTGTTTTCCTGACCACCACTTTGTGTCTCTGTCTTAGGGCAAATACTGCAATTCTTCTTTTCTAGTTATTTTTCTGCATGTCCTATCTCGCCTATAAGACTGCATGTACATGGTATACATACTCTCAATGATGTACTGCTTATATGGTGGAGAAATTGTATACACCCCACTAGCCATCATTAGGGGACTGACTTAACAATCTATTCCACATTATGGAATTAAATATGACTATTTAAAAAAAAATAAGATAGATCAACATATGCAGACATGGAAAGATATCCCACACATACTGTTTAGTTTAAAAAGTTGTAAAACATGCATGCACATAGAGTAATCCCATTTGTGCAAGAACTGAAACCTGCTCTATATCTCTATCTGTACTTTTATGTGTGCAGAAATGCACAGAGCAAAGCTCCTGTTTTTTCTCTGCTAGGCCTGTCCTACAGGTGGGGGCTTGGTGCTTCTTCACTGACCTTTGTCTATTCAGTCGAACAGTAGCAGAACTACAAGCCAAGAAAAAAACAACTAGAAACTGAGTACCAGCTCTGGGCCAGGCCCTATTCTAGAAGGGAACATGCATTTCCTGAGAATGGCTAATGTCTCCTCAGGCCAGTACCTCTGCCTGAGGCTGACCCCAACACTTCTGGAAGTCACCTTTTCAGACCTCCACATTAGATGCTTCTTTCCACACCTCTGATAAAACATAATTTCCTTTCCCCAGGTCACTAGTCAGGAGTTAGCAAATGCGTGTTTGTTCTGTGTGACCCCTGCTAGGCACTGAGAGGGGAAACAAGGAAACGAAGACAGAGTGTCTGCTTCCACAGTCTAGTGGGAGTAACTAAATTAGGGTTCTGAATGCACACACAGAAACCAAACAGGTCAACTTCAAGAAAAATGGAATTTGTATCAAGACTTATGCATGGGGGATTTATAAAACTCATGGGAACGGGAGACTAGAGTAGAATCAGAGAATAAGGAGTGGTCAAGAAATCTCCAAAGGATCAAGAAACAGGAAAGCACAATGCCTGTCTTGCAACCAGCACAGCCAGTTCAGGATGCACAGCCAAACTGGTGAATACCCACCACTCCACTTGTGTCACTTGCTCAGTCATATGCCAGTTCCCTTGGCCTCCACAGTTGAAGCAGTTGCCCCACTGAGACAACATAAAATGGGCAGAGGTAATTCTTCAAAAAGAAATCAGGATGCCTTTAGGCATGGGAAGGGAAAGGCCAAAAGTGAGAAATTATCATGGCCAGGGAAGCTAGGACACAGATATCAAACATACCAGCCCCAGCCCAACAAAGTCATCTGTACTGAGGGCATGGATAATGGTCATATGGGACCTAAGGGAAAAAAAAGTGTTGAGCATTTGCTTAGTGTTAGCTCTGTGCCGTATAGCTTCCATATATCATCTCTTTCATCCTCACCTCATCCCTGAAACATGGGCATTATTATCGCCATTTACAGATGAAGATATAGAAGCTCAGAGATGGGAAGACACTAACCCAAGGTCCTCAAGGTTACCAAGTGGCTGAATCTGGACTTGAACTCAGGATTTAGGGTATGCTCTTTCCTGCTCCCACATGGTGTGGGAGGAGTTACTGCTGCTATTTAAGTAGCCCATTGCATCCCAAAGAGCCTTGCAAGCTCATTATCAGCAGTATTCTCTTGGGAGCTCTCTTCTCCCTCCTTTTCTCTACCCCTCCTGTAGAATTCAATCCAGTAAATGTCTAAACTCAATTTAGAAAGGGTGTCTGTGGTCTTCCATGCCAGCTGGCCTTTTTGGGAAAGGCAGGGTGAACTGTGGTCACATTCCCTAGAGGCCTTCCTGCCAGCTCCTTGCAAAGCTAGCCAGGATCCCTTGGCTGTAGGCAAAGCCTGGGAGAGAACCTCAGCTCCAGGAAGGGGTGTGGACACCTCAGAGTCCCATGTTTTCCTTCCTCCTACCCATTCAGCTATTCTGAAGGCAGAGTGGGGCTATCTGGAAAGCAGGCAAGGGTAGAAAATGGCTACAGAAGTTATCCCAGGTTGCCCAAGGGATAAAGGGGGAGTACAATTTTGGTCAAGGAGACTTGGTGGCACAGTGGTTAAGTGCTCAGCTGCTAACTAAAAGGTTAGTGGTGATGTAGCTGTCTGCTTCTGTAAAGATTTACAGCATTGCATACAGTACTGCATTGTCAGTGAAGGCAAACATTGATATATGGGTAGATAGATGGGTGGACAGGGTGAACTATTAGGTATGTCTATGCAGGGGGTAGTGTGCACATGACTATGTATAGGGTTGGCAGACATTATTTCTACAAGTGTATTGCTATGTTCTATAAGAATCCCCAGGTATATAGTAGAGCTGACAAAGGGATAAGGTTAGAGTCACTTCTTGGTCACAGCTAGCTACCCAGAGAGAGGAAGTAGTTGGACCTGTGGGCTCAGGACCATAGTCACAGGTGACGTTAAGCTCAATTGGCATAACGTACTACCCAAAATATTGTTTCATATCCTACTGTGGCGAGTAGCAACTGGGATCTTTAAAGCTTGCAAGTGGCCATCTAGATGCAACCATGAGTCTCTCCTCATCAAGAGCAAAGAAGAATGAAGAAATCCAAAGATTCATGGAAACAATTAGTCCAAGCAACTGGTACACCATACGATTCTTATCCTATATGACTACGAGACCAGAAGAACTAGATGGTGCCCAGCTATCACTGTCAATCACTCAGAAGGGGATCTATGTAGGAGATCCTGGATAGAGTGGGAGAACAATGTGGAACAAAA
>NW_006922157.1:721512-722917 GCF_000298275.1 Orycteropus afer afer | reverse complement strand
ATTGTGGGAAATTGTAGTCAATGTCATGAGACAAAGAGTATGTGAGCTGCTGTATGGAAAGTGAATTTTCTCTGTAAACTTTCACCCAAATCACAATAAATTAAAAAAAAAAAAAACATTTACAGCATTGGAAACCCTATGAGGCAGTCCTATAGGATCTCTATGATTTGGAATTGACTCAACAGCAATGGGTTATCCTTTTGGTCAGAGAATGAGCTCCTAGGTTCTCTTGCAACCCTACTCCCTCTTCTGAGCTAACTATCCAATGCTTGATCAGCCACTTTGATGACACTTTTACCCACCCACACCCTTACCACCAGTGCACAACTATAAGGACATAAGCCTTTTCCAAGCACTTGCTTTTCATGGACTCTTGGTTTCTCATTCCTACATGGAATCATGTCTTAGGGATGTGATTCCTGGGGAGTCTAGGCGGATCTTTCCTCTCTGGGTTCCAGGCAGGCCTGGGCCACTGGTTTCGAGACCTACACTATCTCCCTGTTGCTGTGTCCCTAAGAGATTATCAGTACTCTGGACACACTGACAACAGAGCCCTGACAGTGCAGTGGTTAAGTGCTTGATTATTAACCAAAAGTTGGCAGTTTGAAGCAAGCAGCAGCCAGGAGAAAGATGTGTCAGGCAGCTTCCATAAAGGTTTCATGCTTGGAAACCCAATGGGCAAGTTCTACTCTATCCTACAACGTTGCCAAGTGTCAGAATTGACATTGATGGCATCAGGTTTGGGTTTTTTGATTTGGACTCATACTTAGAAGTCTTTGACCTATTCCCTTTGGCCCATCAGCCACATCACAAAAGTAAGAATTTCAGCCTGAATGAAAGTTCCTTCTCACTGTTGCTTGACTTCACTGAGTGCTCATAGGCAATGTGAGGAGGAACATGGGTGTCAAGGAATAGCACAGAGACCTGCTGAGTCTGAGTCCCTACCCTGCTTGTGACCCAGAGTAAATCCTTCCCCTTCTCTGGCTTCCCATCACAACCTCTAGGTCACAGGGCTGCTGGGAGGCTCAAATGAGTCATTGAGTATAAACAGTCTTTGCAACAACAATAATTTATTGGCTGTTCACTATTGTCCTAAGCACTTTACATATATTAACTCATTTAATCATCACAACACTATGACCTAGGAACTTATTGTTATCTCAACTTTACAGGAGGGTTGGGGAGACCTAAGACATATTTATCAAGATAAATGGAGAAGAGATTGAAGTTGTCAAAGACTTCATATTACTTGGTTCTACAATCAACACCAATGGAAGCAATAGTCAAGACATCAGAAGACGTATTGCATTGGGCAAATCGGCTGCAAAATTCCTTTTTCAAGTGCTGAAGAGCATAGATGTCTCCTTGAAGATTAAGGTGTGCCTAACCCAAGCCATGGTATTTT
>NW_006922157.1:692307-702494 GCF_000298275.1 Orycteropus afer afer | reverse complement strand
GCATCTGTGTTAATTGGTTTCCCTTTTCTTTGTTGAAGAGGGTCTGTGCAATCCTTCTGCCTAGTCCGCCATCTTGCCCCGCCTCAGCCATGGTATTTTCAATCATCTCATATGCATGAGAGAGCTGGACAATAAATCAGGAAGACCAAAGAAGAGTTGATGCTTTTGAGTTGTGGTGTTGGCAAAGAATACTGAAAGGACCATGGACTGCTAAAAGAACTAACAAATATTTCCTGGAAGAACTGCAGCCAGAATGCTCCTTGGAATAGAGAATGGCCAGACTTCATCTCACCTACTTTGGTCATGTTGTTAGAAGGGACCATTCCCTGGAGAAGGATATTGTGCTTGGTAAAGTGGATGGTCACTGAAAAAGGGGAAGGCCCTCAACAAGATGGATTGACACAGTGGCTGCAATGATGGACTCAGGTATAGCAAAGATTGTGAGGCTGGCACAGGACTGGGCAGTGTTTCCTTCCATTGTACACAGGTCTCTATGAGCCAGAGATGACTTGATGGCACGTAACAACAACAAAACACAGACAGCCTAAGTAACTTGCCCCAGGTCACAAAGCTAATAAGTGGCAGAGCTAAGATTCATATCCAGGCAGTCTGGCTCCAAGAACTTTCACTTTTTTAAAGCAACTTTCATTCTTAACCACTGTGCTAGACTATAAAAGACTGCACTTGCCTCAGTATTAGTTTTTAATAACTACCTCTAAGGCTGGTTGTTGTTGAAGCTCTTCAGAGAGAAGACTCTAAAGGAGAACAAATGAAGGTTTGGAAAGGAAAATCAGGGCTTGCTTTTTGAAGCCAGTTAGAGGTCTACAGAGGTCAGCTCATGCCTTCCCTGGCTAGAGGCAGAGGGTCCTTTCTCCTGCCCAAAGCCTTGGATTTGGGGAGCATCTGGGCTGCTCCCTTCTGCTAGAGTTGCTCAGGAGGATGGTGGGGCAGGAGCAACGGGTGAGCTGCTAATCAGAAGCAGCAGGCCTGCCTGGGCTGAGCCTCTGACCGCTGGCTCCCTCCTGTGCAGCATCGAATGCCTGCTGAAAGGCCCCTGCTCCACCCTGGAGCTACTGGCAGCAGCAGAGGCAGCAGCAGCTGCACAGTGGTGGAGAGCTAGGGAAGACCCTCCCCAGGGGCTGGCTGCCCAACACTCTCCTTTGATAGCTTGGTCTGGGCGGGAAGTCTGCAGTCCAGCAGCTCCTCCCACGTTGCACACATTCTTCCTGGCCAAGAAGGAACGCATCGAGCTAACAGGATCCAGATGTGGGACTGTGCTGGGCTTGAACCCCAAATACCCCAAATACCAGCCAGGCCACTGGGAGACCTGAAGAAGCACAGGAGGGGTGTGGGGGACTCCTGTCCTCAACAGACTGGACTTCAAATTCAAGCCCCTCTAGTGGTTCTTAAGAGGTCTGGGGGCTGTTCCTGGTGCAGTGGCCCAAGTCTCTGTTCTCCTTTGATTCTATGCTTCATCCTGATGCTCATCCTGCTGGGGTCACCAATTCCCTCCCCACAGGAATTTGTGATCCTGGTGAGCAGCTCAGCACCAACCAATGCCACAGCAGGATGATCCTGCTGGATAGCAGGAGGCTATCTGCTTTTGTTGGAGCAAGAAGCCTCATCTTCTGATACTGCCCAGGCAGAAACCCCAGTGTGAGGGTCCTTTTTGTTCAGGAAGGGGCTTTGGTCAGACATGAGGCCAAGGGATCAAAAGACTGGAATGCCAACTCCAGCTCCACTGTGTCCTAGTTTCTTGGCCTTGTGTCTGTCAGTTCAGTTTTCTAGGACTCAGTTATTTTATCTCTACAGTGTAACCGAACGAAACTAAACTCACTGCTGTGGAGTCAGATCTGACCCATAGTAACCCCTCCTTGGGTTTCAGAAGCGGTATCACTACAGAAGTAGATTGCCCAACCTTCCTTCCGAGGAGTGGCTGGTGGGTTCAAACCGCCAGCATTCTGGTTAGCAGTCAAATGCCTTAGGCACTAAGCCACCAGAGCTCCTATAATGGGGAGATGTATAAAGTCCTGTACATATGTAGGCAGCTCCCCAGTGTGAAGAAACATGGATCCTGGCTCTCACAGATGAACCTGGCATTTGGTGACAAAGAGATAAAGGAGTTCAACTCTCCAGGTAGCTCAAGTAGGTGCGGGCCCCTCAATTCTTATATGCTTCCTTCTCTCATAGGGCCAGACTGTGGGGGCTGACCATTTGTATCTGGGTTCTTGTGATAGAGCTAGAGAGCTGGTAAGAAAATGAGGACAGGCAAATTTCATTGTCTCCTTGGACATGCTCCCTTAAAGCTGATGCCATTCAACTCATACAGCGTCTGTCAATGTGCTGTGATCCCAGACCAGTGGACTTTACCTGAATATGTGGAAACACAGGGTGTTGGATAAAGTTTGTAAAATAATATAATGGACTCTAAAAAGCTCTGGTAGCGTAGTGCCTAAGGCACTTGACTGCTAACCAAAAGGCTGGTGGTTCAAACCCACCAGCCACTCCTCGAAAGGAAGATGGAGCAATCTACTTCTGTAGCGATACTGCCACAGAAACTGAAGGAGGGGTCACTATGAGTCGGGTTTGACTTGACGGCACATAACAACAACAACAACAACAGTCCCCATAATACTTTTCCAGCCTCTACAAGTGCAGAGCACCTGATATTTCACCATTACACTTTACAATAAGTTATTATTTTGCCATTGACACAACAGTGTGAATCAGTTGATTAGTTTCCTGGAGAACTGGTGGAAGAGATCATTTTAGAGCAGTGTGGAACTGCCTGGAAGGGCAGATTCTGGGCCTGTCTCAAGTGCAAGGGGAAGAAGTGCTAGGCCCCAAGGAGCTGGACACAGATGGGAGAGCTGACAGAGCAGGAGAGTGCACCTTCTGAAGAACTGGACTAAGAAACAGGAGAGCAGAGTTCAAGTTCTGTCATATGCACAATCAGGGCACATCCATTTTCTGAGCCTCATTGTCTTCATCCTTACAGTAGGTTCTAGTCTTCCATAGATGGGGGCAAGGAGGGTTGAGTGATCTCTAAGTGCTATCTTAAAGATATCATTCAAGGATTATAATCTCCCAATGCAGCTCTGAACTGGGCCCAGCCTATGGTTCCCACATGGTCCTGGGAAAGTGGAAAAAACGAGGTCTTGGGAAGAGATGTTCTGGGCCACAGGAGTAGGAAGTAGGGGGTGGGTAATGTTATGTGGGAGATGCAATTCCTGCTTTACACAGGCTCAGAAAAATAGGTAGAGGGGAGGAAACAAGAGGGAATGAGAGGGCTAACCCCAGCCTATCCCCCTCACTGCATTCACTTTTAAAATAAAACCATTTATATATAAATCTTGGCCTGATGCCCAGTCTCTGTAGAAAAGCTTTTCTGTATTAAATGCTACAATGAATTAAATTAACCATAATGATTTCTTTGTGAATGGAAACCTCTCTCTCCCTTTAGCTCAAGCTCTTGCTCTCTCTTTCCCTTTCTCTCTCTTCCTCCTTCCCTCTCTGGTCTCCTCCTCTCCCAGACTTGGTTTAATCAGGTTTACCCCCTTTCAACCCCCAAACTCCCATACCACCCACCTCCAACAGCAGTGCCCTCCTAGGAATTGACCAGTTGTGCGAGCCATTCCTAAGGTTACGGCGATGTCTGTAGGTATCCAATGTGGGGAAGAAATCAGTCAGCCCAGTGGGCTCCTATGCATGGATAGAGCTGGTGGCAAGCCCTGGGAAAGCATGTGCACAAAAGGGCTTCCATGTAAGGCTTTTATGGCCACACATCACCTAGCTCTGCCTTTCAGGCCCACTGGAACAAGCTGAAGGCTTCTCCTGACTCCTGCAGCTGAAGGGGCTGATGAATTCAAGATTGACAGGCAGTATAGCAGGCTGTTGGCCACTGAGGCTGAGGAATCCAAGATAAGCAGATTTTGGCTCATAGACTGTGATGGCAACAATCTCAAGATCGGCAGGCAACATGGCAGGCCACTGATTCAAGTCCAGGATCTGGAGATTATCATGGGCCAAATGCAGGATCCAAAATGAGCAAAAAGCTATAGACCTTTCCCAAAGCTTCTCCATGTATACTGGAAGCAGGCAACACCCCTTCAACTAATTAGCTGCTCACAGCAGATTTCACCATGGAGGTGATTACGTCACATCCAGTCTCATCATGGGAAATAATTACATTCAGCTGCCAAGCCACTCAAAATCATGGCCCAGCCAAGTTTACACACAGACTTAAATACCACAAAGCCTGTAAAGTACAAGTTATTATCCCCATTTTAGAGATGAGAAGATGTGCTGGTTTACTCTGCAGTCACTGTCTGGACCCAGATCTCCACATATTCCATTGCTGCCAAGCCAATCTGCCCTTGTTTTTTCACCACCACCTCACATGGAATATGGAAGATATTCTTTCCATACCTTAATGCCCTCATCTATACCATGAGAGATTCCCAGTACTGAACCAACATCCTTCAAACACACCAGACCATTGTATGCTTCCAGGCTTCTTCCCACACATCCCTGTCCACCACCCAAACACCTACCTACCTTTCAAGTCTCCCCGTCCCCCTAGTTAGAACTTCATCATTCCCTCCTTTGTATGTCCTCCCTGCACTCTGTACAATCACCATGCACAGCACCTAAATATGCTCTATGAGTTACGGATTTTCTCTGATGCATTTCTTTCCCTAGGGCCCAACACAGAACCAGACATTGAGATATTTATGGGAGAAAGGAAGAGAAGAAATGGAGGAAAGGAGGACAAGAGAGGAAAAGAGAAGGACTCATCTTTTCAATTCAGAGTTGACTGACAAAATCATAAGCTTCATTCTAGCCAAAAACAATTGAGATAAATGAACATTTCATCATAGTTCTAGAATATATCAGTGCTGAGAGGGTGAAGTTAAAGCCAAGGGACTGCCATCAAGTAAGTGCAAACTTGAAACAGGAAAAGAGAGAATGTACTGTGGATGGAGGTAGTGATGTAAAATGGATGACTCCCGAGGTATGAAATCTTCCTACTAATGCTGACAAAACCTCTAGAAAAAAAAAAAAGGTCCAAGCAGCAAGGGTGAGTAACAAGCAGATGTTACAGGAAAAGAACCAACCCACAGACAAATTTATGTTTTTCTCTAGGAATTAGAGCCCTTTAAAGGCTTCATAGGGGGTGGAGGGGTGGCAGGGAGAGAAAGAAGCCTGATAAGAGGGTGATATCTTGAGGAACACAAGAAGTGAAGGGCAGGAATGTGGAAGGGAATCTTGTTCCTTTTCACTCAGCCCTCCCTGCTCCTTAAACTAATGTGCACTGGTTCAGCCCTGGGGTTGACAGGGCTGTATCAGACTCCTGAATGCATGGGAATCCAGCTTGGACAGAAGCCAGAGAGGTCAGCAAGGCCATCCCTCCAGCCTCCTCCCCTTGGAGGCCCTTCCTTAGATGGGGGCCATGGAAGTCCACAAAGGAGGGAGAACAAGCAGTAAGATTGGCTCAGAAGAGTCTGGAAGAGTGCCAGCAGGCCTGCCCTGGCACAGAGATGTGAGTGGATGGCCGTTGCTACTGGTCTAATTGCTGTCTCATCTGCTCTCCCAGGGGCTTATACTAGAGCCAAGCAAAGGGAGGTTTCTGCTGAGACCTGAGGTAGCCTGAGGAGAAGTAGAGGGCCCAGCACTTTAAAAGGCACTCCAACAAACCCGAGCATGCCCAAGACAGAGACCCAAGTCTGGGGGCAGGGGTTGAAGGGTGAGAGGAGGAAGGGAGCAAAGCAGCCAGGAGGGAGGGAACTAACATTTTATGATCTGTTCCTGGTTTCTTTTTGACCCTGTGTCTCCCTCTAGCTATTGCTCTGTGTCTTTCCTTTTCTTCCCAATATCCTCACTGGGCTGCTCCCTCCCACTTCTCTACCTGCCCTTGACACCTCAGACCACTGCTGTCAGGCTTTCATCCCTACTTCAGCTCTCACCAGCCCCTCAAAGTGGTATAATTACAAACAAATCAGTGATGATTTTCTATCCTTAACTCACTAGGCATTTCAGCCACAATTGATATTTTTTACTACCCTTGCTTCATGAAAATCTCTATTTCCTAATTTGATATTCTCTACTTAGACATGCTACTTCCATAGAGATACCACCTCAGAAACCCAAGGAGGGGTCGCTAAGAGTTGGAATCAACTCGACTGCAGTGAGTTTGGTTTTGGTTTTGGGCCTGGACAAGTGAATTCCAAATGTAATCTCAGACTGGACCACTCCTCTGAGCTTCCAGCTTGTATAGACATTTATTCAGTGGTCATCTCCTGAGATACTTCAAATCCACCTCACCCCAAACAGAACTTATGCTCCGAAAACCTATTACACTAGAGTTTCTTAAGGGACAGCCCACAATCCACCCAGGCTCCCAATCTAGAAACCTTCACTCTTCCCTCTCCCTTCGCATCTAATTAATTATCACAACTTGACAATTTTACCTCTTTAATAGCTCTGGAATCCATACCAAGCATTCCATCCCTACAAACACTGCCCTGATTCAGGCATTTATCATTTCTCTGCTGCAAGTGTGTGTCCTACTCTGATCAGCCTCCACCCTGTAGCCAGGTAGACCTTTTCTACAGAGAAAACTAAGCATGGAATTCCCTGATTAAAATCTGCCTATGGTTCCCTGTTGCCTCCAGAGTAAAATCTAAGCTCCTCAGCCTGGCACATAAGGCCACTTAGAATCTAACTCCTGCTCCTAGCCCTGGCATGTACCATACTCTTTCATGTCACATGCAGTACTCTCTCAGCCTCCTCTTCAATTGGCAAATTCCTACTCATATAGGCAGCATGGTTGAATGGTTAAGACTGCATAGTCAGGCAAGTCACTTAACCTCTCTGTGCCTCAGTTTCTCTGTCTCTAAAATGGGGATAACAACAGTGTTTATCTCATAAGAGAGTAAATTAGATCATGCATGTAGAATACTTAGAACAGTGTCTGATGCATAATAAATGCTATGTAAGTGTTAGCTTACAACTGAGATACACAGAAAACATAACTTTGCTTGCTGAAAGTAAGGAAGATTTGGCACACTTACTAATGAATATTAAAGACTACAGTCTGCAGTATGGATTACACCTCAATATAAAGAAAACAAAAATCCTCACAACTGGACCAAGAAGAAGCATCACAAAGAATGGAGGAAAGATTGAAGTTGTCAAAGACTTCATATTACTTGGTTCTACAATCAATGCCAATGGAAACAGCAGTCAAGACATCAAATGCTGTATTGCATTGGGCAAATCTGTTGCAAAATACCCCCTTTCAAGTGCTGAAGAGCAAAGATATCTTCTTGAAGACTAAGATGCACCTAACCCAAGTCATGGTATTTTCAATTGTCTCATGGATGTGAAGAAGAATTGATGCTTATGAGTTGTGGTGTCGGCAAAGAATGCTGAAAGTACCGTGGACTGCTAAAAGAACTAACAAATCTGTCCTGGAGGAAGTGCAGCTGGAATGCTTCTTGGAAGCGAGAATGGCCAGACTTCATCTCATCTACTTCGGTCATGTTGTCAGAAGGAACCATTCTCTGTAGAAGGATGTCATGCTTGGTAAAGTGGAGGGTCAAAAAAGAGGGGAAGGCCCTCAACAAGATGGATTGACACATTGGCTGCAGTGATGGGCTCAAGTATAGTAGGGATTATGAGGCTGTCACAGGACTCGCAGTGTTTCGTTCTATTGTACGTAAGATCACTATGAGTCGGAGATGACTCGACAGCACACAACAACAATAAAGTGTTAGCTGTTATTAGCTATTATTCATTCCTCAAGGCCCAGCTCAGTCATTACCATCTCTGTGAAGCCACCTCCTTCTCTAAGACTAAAATAAGTGGCCCTCTTCTGGATTCCTAGAACTTCCATTATGGCACTTGAAACCTTTTACTGATCTTCCTGCCTTGCTACTTGATATCAAGTTCTGAGGTCTACTTATCTTTCCATCTCTAACACCTAACTCAAGACTTCATTTGAAAGCCTTAGAATACCATGATAGTACTTCATTTTGCAGATGAAGAAACTGAGACCCAGAGAAGTAAAGGGAATATCCCAAGATCACACAGCTAGAAAATAGCAGAACAAGGATTTAAACCCAGGTCCACATGATGCCAGACCCCACAGTCTCTACTGTACCAAACAGCCTTCACTGGGGAGGAACTTGAAATCTTGTCCTATAAGGAAGTGTTCAAGGAACTGGGGGCTTCTAGACAGACTACTCAGTAGCAAGGAAAATCCCATCCCACCCATCTGTTTGAAGCCTACTGGTGTTAGTATGTGTGTTTCAAAATTGGTGCCAACCCAGATGTTGGGCATATGTGCAATGAGGTCACGCCATTACACACCTCCTAACTCTGACCTCATGGCTGTATGATATGGCTACAGAAGCCTGGCTTATTCTTAGCAGTGCTAGGAGGGCAAGGCAAAATGGACGGGCAGCAGGCAGTGCTCCCTTGAGTTCCTGATTTGACCCCATTTACAACAGACTTCCAGGAGATATGGTGCATTTTCCCAGGCTCCAGGCTTTACAGCTTCCCCCTCAACCCCTCCCCAGCCCCAGTCTGCCCTCAGCCCACCGGGCGCAGCTGGGTCTTTTGGCACCTAGAAGCAGTAGACCAAGTCCTGGCCCATTTGGGTCAGTGCTAGGGCTGGGCTCCGGCTCCAGCTTTCACACACAAAGCTGCAGTTGATCATAAATGACCCCTCCTCTTCTCCACACTCCCAGTCCCAGGAAAGCTGGCTCCGCCCCCAATGTGGAGTTGAGGGAAAGCTGGAGAATTGTTTGTAATTAGTGTGTTTTAAAAGGCTTTCCCGTGAGCCTTCAGCAGATTTTTGGGCAGGACAGCTTGCCAGGAAGTATTGAAATGGAAATCCTGTGTTCTATGGGGATCCTCTTGGAAGGGGATACTTCCCAGAGAGAAGACCAGAAGCCCCACCCCACCCCAGGTCCTATGTGCTTCTGTGGTCATGGCAGGCTCTGTGATGTGAGGCGGCTTTGTGAAACATCATTCCTTCCCACAGGCCTCAGTTCTGCCTCAGGACCCCTCGGTTCAGCCCCTACATGAAAGGCCGCTTTACAGGCTCCCTTCTCAGCATTCTTTCCCACTCCAAGGGCACACTCACTCACCTACCCTCACTACACTTCCCTATACAGTAACCCACACATACATAATACCTCATCCCCACATTGCCCAAAGGGGTAACACTGGCCCTGAAATGGGCATATCCAGGGTTAACTCCTCTGAAGTTACCCAGAGGTTATATGCACAAGCAGTTCATCTGAGAACAGTCCCTCATTTGTGAGTAGCATTTTGCAGTCTGCAGTGCCTTTGTACTTCAGGAGTCCAGCCATTCCTCACAGCAACCCCATGAGGTAGCAACTGTCTTTTATTACCATTTCAAAAATGAGGCTGAAGTCAGCACATGACTTGCCCAAGTTTCCTCAGCTAGCAAGACAGAGTTGGGTGAAACCCAAGGTCCATAGGACATCATCCATTCCCCACCTCAGGCTGCCTCTTCCACATGCTGGCTGACACGCAGTCAGGGCTGTACTTCTGGTGCAATTCCTGGGACTTGTGGTCTGGGATCATTTCCTGTGGCCTGAGAACTTATTTGCAAGTTGTAAGGATTACCCAGTTTTTAGAGGTCTCACTGAGTGCTTTCAGCTGGGAATTTAACCTCCTCAGACCCAGCTGTGGATCTTGAGAGCTGTATTAGTTCCCACCCATTTTCCTAGAACCCCTCAGAAGGAAGGTTGGGCAATCTACTTCCATAGTCATACAGCCTCAGAAACCCAAGGAGGGGTGGCTATGAGTTGGATCCAACTTGACGGCAGTGTGTATGGATGAAGGAGAATGGAAGAGTATGGGACTGGGATCCAGAAGACCTAGTCTGGGAATAATTCTTTTATCCACATTTTCTATGGCCTTGGGCAAGTCCCTTCACTCTTTGACCTCAAATCAATGCTTAGAAAGCAGGCTTCCTGGCCAGAGTTCACAAGCACTACCTCTAGTTTTCATCTGAGTATGAATGGAATTGACCTCCCCTTCCACAGCTCCCTCTTCAGCTCTAAAACCAAACCAAACTCACTGCCTTGGAGTCTATTTCTAGTCATAGGGACCCCTCCTTGGGTTTCCGTGGCAGTATCACTATGGAAGTA
>NW_006922157.1:683561-688402 GCF_000298275.1 Orycteropus afer afer | reverse complement strand
GCGGGATCGGGCAGTGTTTCGTTCTGCTGTGCATGGGGTCGCTATGAGTCGGAAATGACTCGACGGCACTTAACAACAACAACAACAACAACTTTGGTCATGTTGTCAGAAGGGACCATTCCCTGGAGAATGACGTCATGCTTGGTAAGGTGGAGGTTCAACGAAAGAGGGTAAGGCCCTCAAGGTGATTGATGGCATGGTGACAGCGGCAATGGGCTCAAGTACAGCAAGAATCATGGAGCTAGCTCAGGACCGGGTGGTGTTTCGTTCTGCTGTGTAAAGCATCGCTATGAGTCGGAGACGACTCAACAGGACCTAAGAACAACAACAACCATCAAGTCAATTACAATTCACTAGTTCCCTGTCATTTACACTAGCCCTCCCAAGCCATTTCCAAAAAAATGCTAATAAATGTATGTTTCCAATCCTATGTCAAGTGGGACCAAAAGCACCTTCAGAAAACTTAGTTATTTTTATTTAACTGTAGCACATAATCCTCTAAGCAAATAGTGATTGTTATGTGTGTGCAGCCTCTCAACTGTCCACTAGACTGCTGCTACTCTTAATGCCCTTTTGTGAAGTGATGCTGGTGAGAACACTGCAAACATGGACTCTGTACTCGCTCCAATGTTCATGAACACAGGGAGGCTGTGGGTACTTCCTTTCGGCCCCAGGGAAAATGGTCTTGGATCTCCTGCCCCCAGCTCTCTTAATGGGGGGAAGTTTTTAGACACTGATAACTCTTCTCCACTTCTGCTCTTACATTGATTCTAGGAAGACAAATGTGCAAGAGAATCTGAAATTTACAAAAGAGTAAAGGGAGTTTCATCAATATTTCAGAGGTGACTCTGAATATCTTTCCCTGGTGTCCTCCTTCTACACAAAGAAAGAGTTTCTAAGCCTGCCCCAATACACAGAACATCAAAGAACCAGAGCACATTGGATTGCAATAACTCTCAGAGACCTCCAATTCAATCTTCCCAGGTTACAGATGAAGAAATTGAGGCCCAGAGAGGGACAAGGGACCTAGAAAGCTAGCAAAACTAAAACCAGAAACCTCTTCTTTCTGCACAGCCAACATTTTTCTCCTCTTTGTACTCTCTGCTGCCTCCTGCATATGTGTGCAGGCTGCTCACCCTTGTGTGTGCTAATATAGGCTGACAGCTGCTGGGAGGTTTACATGGAGCCACACACCAGCCCATTCACTCTGATACATACCCCAGCTGGCTCTTCCTGACATATACCACATCACCTCACTCACAAGCACTTACTTGCCCCTTATCCCCTCTGCCATCCTTGCACAACTGAACAGCCAGCCACACACTGATTCACCTACCCCTCCCTGCTGTCTATTCCTGGGTCTCACTTTGCTGACATGGCTGCCCAAAGCTGTGCAAAGAGAAGCCTGACTTGGAGGGGCTTTTGGGTGGGGGATTGATGTCTCAGAACTGGACTGAGAGTCCTGGAGCCCAGTTAATATTTGGATAAATAAAAGCAAGGGGAGGAGTTTCTACTGTTTGGAGAGAGAAGTGGAGTGGAAAGAAGAAAAAGGTTAAATATCTTGGGAAAGATGGGCTTTGGAATTGAGGGCCTGGAGGCCTATGTGGCCAGAGGTGGGCAGGGCCCTGGAAAAGAAGCCAGGCAGCCATCTAGAAAGTATGAACTCATGGCCCACTAGACATTAGCCTAGGCTAGGGTGGAGGAGGAGTGGAAGTGAGAGAGACCAGCCTCTTTAGAACTTGGGAGAGAAGTTGCTGAAATGAGTAAAGGCTGGGCAGAAGTCTCAGACAAAGTAAATATGAAGGTGATGAGTCTATCCAGCTAGATAAGGCTGGACAGTGCCTGATACACCAAAAAAACAAACCTGTGGCCATCTAGTCAATTCCAATGCATGGCGACACCATGTATTACAGAGTAGAACTGCTCTATAGGATTTTCTTGACTGTAATTTTTTTGGAAGCAGATTACCAAGCCTTTTTTCTCGCAGTGCTACTGGGTAGATTCAAACTGCCAACTTATTGATTAGTGGATGAATGTAGTAGGTGCCAATATATGATCATTAGATAAAGGGATGGATGAATTATCTCCCTTTATCAGGGTGTTAGACCCCTGGGGTTGAGTCGAGGTTGAAGTTGCTGCAGCCTTGGGAAGGGAAACTGAGCTCTTGGTCATTGCCAACAGTAGTGGGCACAACAGTAAGGCACAACAGGCAGGACCCTATTTTATCATTTGGCAGAGATGGCAGGGCCCCTGATGACCATCTAATCTAATCTTTCCCCCTCCCCTGTGTTTTAGATAAGGAAGCTTAGACTCAGATTGGGGAAGAAATTTCCCAAGATCCTGCAGCCCATTCATGGGCTCAGCCTGAGCTTACTTTTCTCCCTTGGTTTGGGCACCCTGCTATTATTTCCTCTGGTGGATGTGCCCTCTCTGCTGCCTCTATAGCAGCACTCTCAGTCCCTCTGAAGTCTGCAGTCAGAGGCTTGGGGGACCTGAACTGATGGTTTTTAGAACTTGGAAAGATGTTGGGGAAACCAAGAAGAGTAGAGAAGAGGAAAGAAAGCAAAGAAATGAATTTCTCTGGGGGAGAAGAGGAGGAACACCTGATCATAAATAGAGGTCAAGCCAATTGTCTCTCACTCCAAAAACATCCACAGGGCAAGTTGTGTGTTCCCTACACACCATACCAAAGACACAGACACACACATACACATTCTTAAGGTACATGTCTCATTGTGTGATAGAGGCGATGGTTATGGAGACAGCCCCCAATCCCTCCACTGCACAGGAGGGCCTACTGGGTGGCTTGGGGGGACAAAGGCCTTTGGCTTCCACACAAAAACAATGGATATTTTTCTTGTTAATACACAATACTGCTTGCATAACTGCAAATGACTAGACATTGTGAGAAATGTTAGGGCTTGAGAAAAAGCAGGAGGAGGAATAAATAGCCACAAAGCCACAAGGTCCCAGGGGCTGCTTTACCAAGGACAATCTGCCCCTCCTAGTCTCTCACATTCCCATGAATGAGCGTCTGGAAAGATACCACAAGGATAGAGTAAGCTCTCCTCTTCTCAGCAACCCAGACTAGTTCATTGAGCATGCAGGCTAGGCTTGCTTCTGGGAACAGAACATGAGATTCTCCACAGCTCCTCATACTTTTTGCCCAGCTGGCCTGGCATTCCACTACCTTCTGGGCTTGACTTCTAGTCAGACCCAGTCTCTAGGCTGAGCTGAAGCAGGGAGTTAGACAGGTGTCAGGGCCAGGACCTAAGGAAGGGCTCCTGACACCCTGGTTAGGTATACATAATGAAGCCAGTTGTTTCCATTCAGCCTTGACCCTGGACCCAGACTTAGCCCTAATTCCAGCAACAAAACAATCCCAGAAATGGTAAACAGTGGCTTAAGGGCCAAGGGAAGATATGGGAAAAATGATAAAAGAAAATTGATTTTATTAGATGATTTGGTAAAAGTCTTTTGATTAAAAACTGCCTGACTCCTCGTCTCCTCACCTGGCTCCTCAGCTAGAATGCATAGGTATTAGCTCTAAAGAGAGAGTCAGAATGACAGTGTAGAGTGAAATGTGCCAGAATTCTTGGTGGTGTTGTTCAGTGCTATCGAGTTGCTTCCAACTCATAGTGTCCCTATCTACGTACAATAGAAGAAAACACTGCACTGTCTTGTGTCATCCTCACAATAGACGCTGTGTTTGAGCCCATTCCTGCAGTCATTGTATTGATTAATCTTGTGGAGAGTCTTCCTCTTTTTCCGACCCTCTACTTTTCCAAGCAAGATGTCTTTCTCCAGGGACTAGACCCTTTTGATAACATGTCCAAAGTATGTTAGATGAAATTTTGCCATTCTCCCTTCTAAGGAGCATTCTGGCTATACTTCTTCCAAGACAGATTTGTTCATTCTTCTGGCAGTCCATGGTATATTCAATATTATTCATCAACACCATAATTCAAAGGCATCAATTGTTCTTCCATCTTCCTAATTCATCATCCAGCTTTTGCATGCATATGAACCAAACCAAACCAAACTCATTGCCATAGAGAAAATTCTGACTCATAGGGGCCCCCACTGGGTTTCTAAGGCTGTAAATCTTTACAGAACCAGACTGCCTCATCTTTCTTCCACAAAACAGCTGGAGGGTTTGAACCACCAACGTTTTGGTTTAGCAACCAAATGCCTTAACCACTACACCACCAGAGCTCCTGTGCATGCATATGAGGCCACTAAAAATATCATGGTGTGGGTCAGGTGCACCTTAGTTCTCAAAAGGGCATCTTTGCTTTTGAACACTTTAAAGAGGGCTTTTGCAGCAGATTTGCCTGATTCAATACATTGTTTGATTTCTAGATTGCTGCTTCCATGGGCATTGATTATGGATCCAAGTAAAATGAAACCCTTAACAACTTAAATCTTTTCTCCATTTGTCACAATTTTGCTTATTGGTCCAGTTATGGGGATTTTTCTTTTTCTGTATGTTGAGTACACCTCATACTGAAGGTTGTAGTTTTTGATCTTCATCAGTAAGTGCTTTAAGTCATCTTCACTTTCAGCAAGCAAGGTTATGTCATCTGTATATCAAAGGTTGTTAATGAGTCTTCCTCCAATCCTAATGCAGTGTTCTTCATACAGTCCAGATTTTCGGATTATTTGCTCAGCATACAGATTGAGTAAGTGTGATGAAAGGATACAATACTGAGACAGACCTTTACTAATTTTAAACCACACACTCAGGATTTCTCAAGATGAAAGAACTGAAGAAAAAAAAAATAAGCCTCGAGTTACAATATTGAAAGATTCTATGGGCAAAATATTGAATGATGCAGGAA
>NW_006922157.1:674475-678081 GCF_000298275.1 Orycteropus afer afer | reverse complement strand
AATGCTGAAAGTACCATGGACTGCTAACAGAACTAACAAATCTGTCCTGGAGGAAGTGCAGCCAGAATGCTCCTTGGAAGCGAGAATGACCAGACTTCGTCTCACCTACTTTGGTCATGTTGTCAGAAGGGACCATTCCCTGGAGAAGGATGTTATGCTTGGTAAGGTGGAGGGTTGATGAAGGAGGGGAAGACCCTCAACGAGATGGATTGACACAGTGGCTGCTGCGATGGGCTCAAGTATAGCAGGGATCATGGAGCTGGCGCAGGACCAGGCGGTGTTTCATTCTGCTGTGCATAGGGTTGCTTTGAGTCAGAGATGACTCGACAGCACCTAACAACAACAGCAACAACATATCCTCTTGTTTGTTTGAAATACTGCTTCTTGGCCTCTGTACAGGTTCCACATGACCACAATTAAGTGTTCTGGAATTCCCATTCTTCTCAATGTTACCTATAATTTGTTATGATCCACAAAACCAAACGTCATTGCATAGTCAATAAAACACAGGTGAACATCTTTCTGATATTCTTTGCTTTCAGCCAAGATACATCTGACATCAGCAATGATATCCTTCCTTCCATGTCTTCTGCATCCAGCTTGAATTTCTGGCAGTTTCCTGTTGATGTATTGATGCAATCATTTTTAATTACCTTCAGCAAAACTTTACCTGCATGTCATATTAATGATATTCAATAATTTTCACATTCTATCAGATCACCTTTCTTTTAATGAGCACAAATAGGGAGGTCGCTCATGTAAATGTAAAGGCAAGGGTTCAAGTCAAATGAGTAAAAATGGTATTACGCCCTTCCTTAGTGGCCCAGAGTCAAGTGGTCCTTTGTGATAGACACTTGCTCCCTGGAGTGATCAATCTCTGCAGTAAATGACCCCTAAGACTCTTGAATAGGAGCTCTGGTAGTACAGTAGTTAACACATTCTGCTGCTAACCAAAAGATCAGTGGTTTGAACCCACCAGCTGCTGCATAAGAGAAAGATGAGACAGTCTGCTCTGGTAAAGATTTACAGCCTTGGAAACGCTATGGGGGCAGTCCTACTCTGTCCTGTAAAGTCACCATGAGTCAGAATCGAATCAATGGCAGTGGGTTTGGTTTTAGTTTTAAGACACCTGAAATGCTTGCATTCTAGGATTTAGGATGGGGAGAGTCAGAAACATTGCTTCCCCAGGCTCCTCTTGAGTCATTTTGCAGACAGAATTTCCTATCTCAATGCCCTTCTACCTTTTCTGGAAGCATGGCTTCATGGAACTTCATTTTTCTTATGTCCACCTCTCCCTTGCCCCTCCTCAGAAAATTCCCACCACCTTTTGGGAAGCAGTTGTTGGCAGTTACTATAGAGGTACTTCTGACTCATGGTGACCCCGTGTGTGCAGAGTAGAACTCCTCTGTAGGGTTTTCAAAGTTGTGAATTTTCAGAAGCAGATTTCTAGTCCTATATTCTGAGGCACCTCTGGGTGGCTCTGAATGACCAACCTTTTGGCCAGTAGTTAAGCGCTCAACCATTTGCACCACCCAGGGACTTCCCTTTTGGAAGTAGGACTCCTTGAAAAGAGCCCACTATAGTCTTCAAACATTCTCATCCCAATTCCTGCTCTGTCTGCCCCTTGTAAATGGGCAAGGGGAATCTAATGACTGACACCCCTGGATCCTTAAATGAGAAGTGTGTTTGTTTATAGCCAGATGAAATTAATCTCTATTCCCACCCCCTTCCCCCAGCCATCTCTGAGTATGTCTCAGAATTTCCTGCCACGGCCTATACACCAAGCAGGGTCTCTTCCTCCCACTCTCCCAACCTTCCCAACCCTGAATCCCCAAGAGGCGGTGCTGAGGCAGCTGCCACATTCAGCGTGGCAGAGCCGCCAGCTCAGTACAAATCAGAAACACATTGGAGGTAGGCAGGCTGGGTGGGGAGCAGACAGACCAGGGCTGGGGCCCATTAAGGCCGGAGCCCAGCCGCCGCTGTTTACTGTCTCAGCACAAGGTTTCAGGTTTGCCTCCTGATTGTTTGTTTGTTTCAGAGATGAGAAAGGCCAAAAAGGCAGCTGACAAGGACTTTGGGAGGGGGGAGGCCCAATGCTCTCACTGGTTCTCATCCTGGAATTGATAGAGTGCAGAAAAAACAAGCTGCCTCCTTTCCCTACTCCCACCCCCAAATTCCAAACAGATGTGCATTCAGATTCTTCCTCTCTTTGGTTGGGGAAAACAAAAGAAATTTAAAATGAGATCCCAAAGATAATACTTTCAAGGGAACACTAATATAAAAGAGGGATGAAAGGGAGACACAGGACAGACTTCCAGAGGTGTGCAAGTGAGATAGAAGATAGAGGGGGCAGCTCACCCCCTTCCTGAAGACAAAGTATTAATAACTTCTACCTTGGATTGGATGATTGTGGAAGGTGGGGGGGGGGAGTTACTGCCTAGGAGGATGATTACTCTGGGAGATCCCATTGAGCCTCGGATGTAAAGGATTCAAAGATATCTGCAGACTTGAAGAGAATCTGTAGATCTCGATTCAGTGAATCATGATTTAATCAGAGCTGGCATTAGAGATCATTGAGCCCAGACTCCTCATTTACTGAAGGAGAGACTCTGAGGCCCAGAGAGGGAAAAGGCATTGCTCAACGTCACAGTGAGGCCTCCTGACCTCCAGTCCTATGCTCTTTTCGTTCCTTGTACATTGCTCGCCTTTCTTGTCATTCTGTTTGTCATTCATTAATTTCTTAGAAAAGCAGATTCCCCACCTCTGTCAGTCTGTCTTGCACAAGCTTTAACCTAGAGTCTGGGCATTCTCTTCCATGAGATCTCTGCACAGTCTGAAATGTCTATCTGGGTTTACGCTGCAACCAAGTATCCATATGAGGGGTTTCTACTAGTGGCTAAGTGCCTAAGCTAATCTCAAACATCCACAATTGGTTATGAGCAATGTGGTCAAAATGGTAAGCATCTGGACTTAGGTGACTGGGGCAGTGACCTTGTTTCTGGCAGCAGTGCTTCCTATTTGTCTCTGTCTAGGCCTTCTCCATTGCACCAAAAGTTTTATGCCCAGCCCTGCCACAGTCTCTGTCTACTTCCTCCTTCCTCTCAGAACTGCCTGCTAAATCTCCCCTAACCCTCGCCTCCATCTGTGCCCAGCATAGGCCAGGCTGAGGGAGCAGAGGACTTCTGGTCTAGTCTGTAATCAACCCCAAGGCTATCTCTGGATGCCTTCTGGGTTCCTGTAGGAGGTTTAGCAAGAGATGTTCCCCCAAA
This sequence comes from Orycteropus afer afer, assembly GCF_000298275.1. Lineage (NCBI taxonomy): Eukaryota > Metazoa > Chordata > Mammalia > Tubulidentata > Orycteropodidae > Orycteropus > Orycteropus afer. The sequence goes on along the minus strand of NW_006922157.1, from coordinate 674,812 downwards.
GTACAAACATGCTTGCACATATGCACACACACTTTGTATGCACACATATACTGGTGACAGATGCTTTGCTACTTAGATTTTGGGGGCTGACCAATCTTCACCCCACCATTGAGCCTACTAACCTGGCAGTAACCAATGGCCAATTGTCCACACAAATTCCTTGCCCCTGAAGCAACTCCTGACTGTTTTGGCGTCCATGGCAATACTGTTAAGGATCAATGCTAATGAACAGTTTTGGGGATATGCCAGTCAAGATTAGATTATTTTTCAGCTCTTGCTTGTTCTCTCTCTCTCTCTCTCTCCCCCAATCCCCCCTTGTTTCTGTCTCTCCCTCTTA
>NW_006922157.1:670153-674335 GCF_000298275.1 Orycteropus afer afer | reverse complement strand
CTGGATTAGGATATATACCAAACCAAAAACCCACTGCCATCTAATCAGATCAGACTCATAGTGACCCCTCCTTGGGTTTCTGAGGCAGTAGTAACCTTCCTTCTAAGGAGCAGCTGATGGGTTTGAACTGTCAGCCTTCTGATTAGCAGTCAAAAGCCTTAGGCACTACACCACCAGAGCTCCCAGGATATTACACACACACACACACACATACATACATATATGTTTGTGTGTGTATATGTATGTGTGTGTGTGTATGGGCCAAACTCACTGCTGTCAAGTCAGACCCAACTCATAGCAACCCCTCCTTGGATTTCTGAGGCGGTATCTCTATGGAAATAGATTGCCCAGTCTTCCTTTTAAGAAGTGGCTAGTGGGTTTGAACCCCAGCCTTCTGGTTAGCAGTCAAATGCCTTGAGGACTAATGCAAGCTATAATTACATGTATATGTATGTATATGTATATGCACATGCATATGCATATGTATATGTATATGTAGGAGCTCTGGTGGCACAGTGCCTAAGGCTACTGCTATCCAGAAGGCTGACAGTTCAAACCCACCAGCCACTCCTAGGAAGGATGGCTGGGCAATCTACTTCCACAGTGATACTGCCTCAGAAACTCAAGGAGGAGTCGCTAGGAGTCGGATCTGAATCGACGGCAGCGAGTTTTGAGTTAGTATGTTGTTGTTGTTATGTACCATCAATTTGGACCCGACTCATAGCGACCACTCCTTGGGTTTCCAAGGCGGTATCACTACGGAAGTAGATTGCCCAACCTTCCTTCCGGGGAGTGGCTAATGGGTTTGAACCGCCAGCCTTATGGTTCGAGTTAGTATACATATATATAATTTCCTAAGTCTGAGTCTGCTATTAACACTTGTGCTCCTCTCTGCAGGGCCTAAAACATAGCGGAGTGGAGGAGGAGGGAGGGGAAAAGGACACACTTTCTAGGACTCAACTATCTGAAGGGTTGGACCTAGGCTGCAACCCATTATTATGGGGGAAGAAAAACTAAACTCTTAGGCATGACTGAGAATATCAATAGAGTGTCGTGTCTGCCTAGAGACAAGCAAAAACAGAAACAGCAGCATTTGGAGCAGACAAATGCTCCTCCTTGCTTTGCAACAAGAGCTGGGTCTTGTTATTTGAGCTACAGACAGAGGGATTTATATGTCTCTATGTGATTTTCCCTCTCAGTGCCAAGGTCCAAAATTCTTATGCATAGGAAACATTGGAACAAAGTCTCTTGCATTTAGAGATGGTCGCAGAAAGAGCAGCAGGAGTTGGAGGTAGGCTGAGCTGTCTGGATTTTGGTCCCACAGTCTCTTATGTCCACAGATGTGGCCACAGAAGTGCTACCCTGGCTCCTAGGGTTGACCTCTAACCTCAGATGGAGCTTCATCTGAATCCCTGAAACTCTGGCTTGGGAAGTCAACATCACTTACAGCTTGTCTCACACCAACTTATGCCTCTGCCTTATACCCCACATCCAACAGGCAGCACCACACCCCCTCACCTAGGCCCATCCTAGCATTGCAAAAGGATGCCATAGAGGTTCACAGTTCCAGCTTGCTTCCCTGAGAAGTAATAATCATCATGATAGCTATGTGCTTTTGAGTACTTACTATGTGCCAGGCTCTGTTTCAAGAACTGTACATGTATTCTATGAAGTAGGAACTCGGCATTATTCTCATTTTACAGATAAGGAACCCGAGGCATAGAGAAGTTAAGTACCTTGTCCAAGGTCACACAACTAGCAAGCAGCAGAACTGGGATTCAGCCCAGTACAGAGATTGTGCCCTCAACCATATAATTACTGCTTTCCAGGGATGTTGCCTTCCCCTGGTTCTCCCAGCCTTTCCATGCCCTGTGGTTATGCCTCAATTAGCAGCCTTTTGGAATCTCCATACCAGATCTAATCTACCTGACGGATTCCTGCCCAACCTTCTGATACTCAGCTCACTGGTCCTCCTGTTTGCCAGTCTGGGCCCTTCTTGCCTTCTCCTGGTACCATCCCCCATCACTTGCCTGCTCTGTCTAGAGAATCTCTTCAGAACTGATAGCATGCTTGTGACTGCTGGAGAATATAGCACAGTGCTGTCCAATAGAAATATCATGAAAGGTACAAACGTGAGCCACACATGGAATTTTCTAGCAGCTTAGCTAAAAACATATAAAGAAATAGGTAAAATTAATTTAATAATATATTTACTTCACTCAATATATCCAAAATATTATCATTTCAACATATAATCAATACAAAAATTATTGAGATCTTTTATATTCCTTTTTTCTAATAAAATCTTTGAAATCTAGTATGTATAATTTATATTCACACTTCATCTAAATTCAAATTAGCCACAAGTCAAATTATCAACATGCATAGATTATTGGCTATCAGATTTTACAACACACCTGTAGAGGCAGAGTGTGCACTTGGAGGGTACAGAGGAGAAGTAAAATAGCATGGTAGGTGGTGGGGTTGGTGGTAAGGATATTGACAGTTAAGAGACCTGTATTCTTCTCTTGATGCTGAGATTAAGCAACTGTTGAGCTTGAATAAATCCCTCACCTCTGGATATTACAATAAGAAGATTGGTCTAAAAACCCTTTCAGTTTGAACATTGTACTATCAATCCTCTTCTATCTCCCCTACTTACCCATGATATTAGTTATCAGTAAAAACTGAGGAGTTGAGAAAGTGATGCAGTTCTCAAGAAGCATGATGAACACCAGTAGAGCTCTATTAAAGCCCCATTTATCAAGACTTTAAAATGATGGCTTCTACTGCCCCTTCTGGAAATATCTCTGGTTACATGGAGTTTTGCTCCTCCACTCCTCATGACCACTGGATGCAAAGAGAGTCAGGTAGTCTTTCCAGTAACAGAAGCAGTTCTAGCAGAAATGAGCCTAATGGTGCACCACGCAGTTGGTTTGCATGATTTTAGGGAACCCCATTGGCTCAGCATTTCTTAATCTTCACATATCCACATCCCTGTCCATCTTCTGTGTATCCCATTCCAACCCAAAAGGCTTTGATATGAACTTTTATTTCTGGAGGTTATACCATGGTGGGGGCAGGGGATAAGTGTATTGGATATGCTTTTACAAACAACTCATGCCCTTGAGAATTCTGTAATCCACCCCAACTACACCCCTACCTTCCATCCCAGTTCAAAGTCACGGGCCAAAACTGAAAAACTATATTCATTAAGGAGTGTTTTTGCTAGAGTACTGATCCTGATATTTGAGGAGATAAAGGAGTTTTCAAGTGATTCTGGAAATTTCAAACCCAATTGGAGCTGTGTTGGCCTACTAGAATGAATTTTTAGAGAAAATACAGCCTGCTTAGATTCATCATTGTAATAAAATGACCTTCTAATCACCAAGGTCAAATAATTCTCTAGAATTAAAATATGTATTCTATTTTCAGTTTATGAATATGAATCATCTTCCATTGGTGATTCAGGACTTTGCTCATAAGTGTGGGCTAGGCCATTGTATGTGTCTATTGGAGTAAAACCTTGCAAACGTGTACCAGGACATAGAAAAATGCTTCTTGACCATTGCCCCCAAAGCCATTGTTTTTTTAGAACCTGGTTTCAGCTCCTAGCTTTGGAACGTTTCTTCCCTTCTCTGAGCCTTAGTATACTCACCTGTAAGCCCCTTCTTGGCTGTGAAGGAGGATCCCATGAGAAACACAATTTGATAGACTTTCAAGTGTTGAGACTTATGAGTGGTTATTTCCCCAACCAGAGGAAAATACAAGTACAAACTTGGAGATTACTGTGTCTTCTGGCTATTTTCTGCTTGTTCAATGTCAATGTAGAGGTTCAAAAAATGTTTTTTTTTTTTTTCTATTATGGTTGAGGGAGAGATTGGACACTAGGAAACAATTGAAGCCTGGGGTGGGGGGGCATCAAGAAGACTCACTGATGCAGAGGTGAGGCAGGAAGAGGTAAAGGATTTAAAGATCTTGAATGGAATTTTGAACAAAATTCATAATTTTTCAAAGTATACAATTTCTATAGTGTTTTATCTTTTGAGAAAACAGTTTCACAAATAATAATTTTCATAACAGGAGCTCTGGTAGCATAGTGTCTAAGGCACTTGACTGCTAACCAGAAGGCTGGCGGTTCAAACCCATCAGCCACTCCTCAGAAGGAAGGTTGGGCAATCT
>NW_006922157.1:667447-669638 GCF_000298275.1 Orycteropus afer afer | reverse complement strand
CCTTCCTTCCGAGGAGTGGCTGGTGGGTTTGAACCGCCAGCCGTCTGGTTAGCAGGCAAGTGTCTTAGCCACTATGCTACCAGAGCTCCTTGAAGTAGGTACCATTTTTATCCCTCGTTTTATAGATGAGAACACTGAGGCACAGAAAAGTTAAGTCACTTATTTAAGGTCACTCAGCTTCTAAGTGGCAGAGCTGTGATATGAACCTGGCAATCTGGCTCTAGAGTCTTTAATCCTTTACCACACTTCATTTTAGGCAAAGCTATGTTCCCTAGCTATAGCCTGGGGGAGAAAGGAAGCACTCCCTAAGAATCCCTTGGTTGGTAATAACAGGGAAAATACTCAAATCCTCCTCTGGAGGCTGGATCCAGCATTCCTGGACTATGACCATCTTTTTTATTTTTAATTGAAATATTATTCACGTACTATAAAATTCACCCTTTTCTTCTTAAATATGTATCCACCCATAGATTAATGTTTATTACTGATAATGCAGTATTGTGTGTGTAAAAGTATTTATCTTTGTTGTCTATACCTCTTGTGCACTTCTCCACATCTTCCTTTTCCTTAGTGTTCTTGTGCTGGTAACTCCCTTTTGGTATATTGCCTTTCACCCTTTTAAAGTATATATTTTAAAATTAAATTTAAAATGTTTCATTTTTATAGACAAAAGTACAATTCAATAGTTTTTAGTATATTCACAAGGTTGTGCAACCATTACCACTAATTGCAGAACATTTTCATCTCTCCAAAAAGAAACAGTGTACCCATTACCAGACCCTTCCTATTCTTTTCCTTTCTCATGACTTCTGATAACCACTACTCTACTTTCTATCTTTATGGATTTGCCTATTCTGGACCTGGCATGTAAATGGAGTCATAGGAATATGACCTTTTGTGATTGGTTTCTTTCATTTAGTGTAATGTTTCCAAGGTTCACATATGTTGTAGCATATATCAGTACTTCATTCCTTTTCATTGATAAATAATATTCCATTGTACCACATTTTGTTTACCCATTCATCAGTTAATGAATATTTTTGCTATTTCCATTCTTTGGCACCATGCCCACCTTTTAAGAGAACCCAGCCTAGAAGAAGCAGGTTCAGTTTGACAGAGGGGCAAGTTGGTACAGTGGAAAGAATGTAGCCTCTGGCATTAGACCTGAGTTGAAATCTTGGCTTTGGAAATTGCTATGTGACTTTGGACAAATCACCTAACTTTTCTGGATTTCAGTGTTGTTGTGAGAAGTAGAAGAAACAACATATATAGAAAAGTGAATTATGTATATATTCTAAAGTGCTCTTGAAGGTTAGTTGTAATTATTAGGAGTTCTATAGTTGTTCTGCCCAAGCTTGGCCAAACTGTGGACTGGGAGAAGTGGGCTTTAGAAATGCTAATGTTAGGAGTGAGTGACAGGCCAAGGACAATGGAGGAGGGCCCTTTGAATGGGAAAGTGGAGGCCTGGGAGCCCAGTTCCCCAAGTGTGAGCCCAGTGGAGGAGAGGCAGTAGTGGAGCAAAGCTGGGCTTCTAGGAAGGGGTTGGAACTGCAGGGGCAGGAAGAGGATGGGAATTACCTGGGAGTTGGCTGCTGACAGGGGCGGGGTCAAGGAAGGGTGGGGATGGGGGAGCCACAGGAGGCTTGGGGATGAAACCAAAGGGTACAGGTCCACTGGCCTGGAGGTCTGAAGAAAAAGGGTTGAAATGATGAGAAAGAAGGCCTTGGCCAGGAAGTATTTGGATGAGTTACTTCAATAGGCCCAAGCCTGGGCTAGAGGTAGAGAAGGCATGATAGCTAGTTTCTAAGCACAGCTCAAGTCCAGACCCCTTTGGGGTGATCTGAGAATCAGTTTCCCCAGTGTCAGGGGACATACACATACACGATGTGTGTGTGTGTATATGTGTGATAGGCCAGAGGGGGAGGCAGGAACTGGGGCCTTAATCTTCCTCTCTTCTCCCTTCCTCCTCACCCCTGCTCCTCCTTTTTCTCCTCTTCCCTCAGCCCTCTCCCTTTGCGCTCCCCTCCCCCTCCACTATGAAGGCTGTTTTTGTTCCTCCTCCTGGCCTAGACCCCAAGGTGTGCAAACAGGAAGGACCTCTCCCAGGGCAATGAGTAAGGAGGGAAAAATGAGGTGTTGAAAAGATGACAAGTCACCCTGTCAGAGTTCACCTTGGCAGGGAGCAGGCAGC
>NW_006922157.1:661651-667332 GCF_000298275.1 Orycteropus afer afer | reverse complement strand
AGGAAGCCAGCCTGCATGTGCCCAGAGCTGATCCTTAACAAGCAGGTACTGTGTATGCATTAGTTTGGTTTAGAAAAGCCATTCCCCATTCCCACCATCAAAGATTCTTTCCTTCCCAGTAGGAAGAATAAAGGCCTCTGGGCCAGTGGTTTAGTGTGTGAGAAGGGGGAGGTGACATAGGAGGGAGTGGGCAAGAGGCCCAAATCTCTCTTCTAAGCTCCAATCCCTGTGTCCAACAGCCTCCTGGACAACCCCTTGTGCATCTCAAGGGCACCTCAAACTCAAGGCATCCTGAACCAAATTTATCAATGCTGTTCTCTCCACCAAGGAGCTCTGGTGGCTCAGTGCCTAAGGCATTTGACTGCTAACAGAAGGTTGGCAGTTCAAACCCACCAACCACTCCGTGGAAGGAAGACTTGCCAATCTACTTCCATAAAAATTACTGCCTCGGAAACCCAAAGGGGGTCACTATGAGTCAGAATCAACTTCATGGCAGTGAGTTTTTGTTTGTTTGTTTGTTTGTTTTGGTACTACCCACCATTGCATTCTGTCCCTCCTATAGGTTTCCTGTCTCTGTAAGTGACCTCATCATCTACCTAGTCACCCAAGCCGAAATCTTAGGAGTCATCCGAGACTTCCTCATACTCCCAGGTGGAGCAGTATCCCATTCTAATCAGTTCTCTCTCTTATCTCTTAAATCTGTCTCTTTTTTTCTCTCTCCCCAGGTCCACCATTCTAGTTTAATTCATCCATCCATACACTCAAAAACTATTCATTAAACACTTACTATGTGCCCTGCACTGTGCTAGGAGCCCTGGTGGCACAGTGGTTCAACACAAGTCAGAATCAACTTAACGGCAGTAGTCACTGAGGATTCAGCTGTGAACAAATTCAACCTAGTTCACACTTTCATGGAGTTTTGTGTCTGAACTGGCCTTGATATGGTTCGGCTCACTGCAGTGGGACAGAGCTGACAGGATAAGCCAAACTCTAAAATGCTTCCTTCCAGAACATACTGGTTAGGAGCAGTGATTTTGGATCTAGCCTGCCTGGGTTTGGATCTTGGCTCTGCCACTTATAGCTTTCACTTAATCTTTCTGTGTCTCCATTTTCTTCTGTGGAAAATAAGGGTGATGATAGCACTTACCTCGTAGGGCTTCTTTATGGACTGAATATGTTGATATTTTAAAGTGTTAGAATAGCATTCTATTAGCATTGTTTATTTTATTATTTAAAATACGGGGTGAAGCAAGGGCTGATGATAGACCAAGTTATAGGGTCTCAGAGAGAGTCCTTCCTGGAAAGCGCTGGGCTGGATCTTATGAATCCAACATCGCAGATGCTTGTGATGGTCCTGTCAAGAACTCAGCATGGGGACATTGAACAGAGTCCTGATTGTCTAGCAGAGGCTTGTCATAAGAAATTCAGGTATAGAATCCAGAAGTCTAAAAGGCAGACAGCGAAGGGTTCCATAGTAGTTAATGTCAAGAAAATTGCTGCTTCCTAACTGTAGGACCTGGAGCAGGTCATTTTCCTTTGCAGGTTCTGTTTCCTGAGGATAGCAGTTAACAATATTGAGAGCTTAATATGTGTCAGTTGCTATTTTAAGTACTTCATCTGCTCCCTGAAAAGGAAGCTATTGTTATTTAACTCATTTCACTGATGAGAAATACTGAGGCACAGAGAGGTTAAGGCACTTGTTCAAAATCACAGAGCAAGTGAAATGTGGAGCTGGGACTTGAACCCAGGAGTTTTGGACAATAATGATCAAAGTGCTTCCCTTGTACCAAACCAAACTTATTGCCATCAAGCCAATTCTGACTCATAGCTAAGCTATAGGGCAGAGTAGAACTGCCCCATAGGGTTTCCAAGATTGTAAATCTTTACAGAAGCAGACTCATCTTTCTCCTGTGGAGTGCCTAGTGGGTTCGAACTTCCGACCTTTTAGTTAGCAGCCAAATGCCTTAACCACTGCACCACCAGAGCTCCTTTTCCTCATACAGATATTGTAAAAATTCTATGAAGAATGCTTATGGAAGTGGTTAGCAGGTTGAAAGCACAAATGGCAGTAGGTAGACAAGCCTGCAGGGAGGGATGTCTCTAGGCTATAGACTCTAGCCACTGGGTTGAGGCCCCAGGATCTGGATCAGCAAGAGGAATCCTGGGCTTCAGACATCAAACTGGGCCTGACACAGGGCCAGAGTCTCCAGAACAGGCCAGAATTCTCCTGGTAAGAATCAGGAATCAAGGTGAAGCCTGGGCTAGTGGCCTAGGGAATTTGAGGCTCTGAGACTGCTTGAGGGCAACAACTGTCTTAGTCACTTCTGGACTCTCCAGCACTCCAGAACAGGAAGTAATTAATAAATATATGAAGGAAATGCCACTCATTGGGTGCCTCTAAGGAGTCCTGGTGGCATAGTGGTTAAGTGATTGGCTGCTAACCAAAAGGTCGGCAGTTAGAATTCACGAGCCACTCTATGGGTGAAAGATTGGCAGTCTGTTTCTGTAAAGATTACAGCCTGGGAAACCCTATGGAGCAGTTCGGTCCTATCCAACAGCATCACCATGAGTTGGAATCAACTCAACGGCAATGGGGCCAATGTATCTGCCACTGCACTAGTCTCTCATTTCCTCTTCATAGCATCCCCATGAAGTTTTCATCCTCATTTTACTGATGAGGAAACTGAGGCTCAGAGAGGTGAAGGGAGTTATTTAAGGCCCAGAGCTAGTAAGGAGCCAAGCGGCTCTTTGAACCCAGAGAGAAGGAAAACAAACAAGCAGAAAAAGACAAAAAATCTTGTCCAATCTATGGCAGGGGAAGAAAGTGCATTTTAGCACCCCAATTATACATTTTTCTGGTGGCTAAGGGCCTCACCACCTCTGCCTCATACTACCCATCTGCAGTCAATGGACAAGATCCAATCTACAGGACTAAACTCCTGAGTGGAATTTGGGGTCCATGAGAGCTGCATGTTCTAAGCCTTCACTGACACCCTCAGGGACTGGGGCATAGAACGGCACCTCACCCTACCCCAAACTCCTTATCTAGGCAGTCAGAGACTAGCAGGAACTTCCAATTCCTACAGACCCAGATGCAGATCCTATGTCAGTTACCCAGCCTTGAGGATTCTGGGCAAGCCTTGGGCTTTTCTTTCCCCAGTGCCTAGCCTACAAGGGGAGTCAATGTAGCAGTCATGTCCAATCAGGCAGGACCCCATGACACAGAAGCTCCTTCATCTAGGCCTGAGGAGAGGTCAATCTGGGCCCTGGGAGGGACCAGAAGAAGACACAGAACCCATCCAGCCTGGATCAGCCCACATTCCTCAGCAAGCCTCATTCATTGGGGTGGGCATGCTCAACAGGAAGCCAAGCCCTTTACTGGGAGGGCTCAGCAGGCCATCTGTGCATGCAGACGGTGGTGAGAAAATGGCTTCAGCAAGCAAAGTGAATTGAACAGAAAAAAATGGTAAACATTTTGCTTCCTTCTCCCCCATCTTGCCGCACTCCACTTCCAAAGGGGATGCTGGATTCCTGATAAGTACTTTTTTTCTCCAGACTGGGGCTAGGCATCTGGAATCACCCTTGCTAAACTGTTGAAGAGAGAAAGATAGGGGGAGGGAGGTTCTTTATTTTCTTTCTTTTATTATTTATCTCAGTCAATTCTGAGGGCCTGAGGGGAGTTTCCTTTGCTCCAGAAGATAGCATCCTCTACGTGGGATGCCATGTCCTCCACCAACTGTTTGCTCAGCCAATCACATTTTCTTTTTTGTAAGATTTTTTTTTGTTTTAATTGTGCTTTAGGTGCAAGTTTACAAAGCAGAGTTTGTTTTACATTCAATATTACATGTACATTTAGTTTCACTCCCCATTTACTATCCCCAACCCCAACTCAGTCTCCTCCCCTCCCTGCCCAGTAGGACTCACATTTAATAAGCATTAAAATGGTTTCAGATGCAGGTATGACTCCACATGCTGTGGTCTTTCCACTATCCCATACTGCCTGTGAGAAAGGCTTCCTAACAACCTCATTCATAAGCCAGGTAGCTGTCCAATGGACTTCTTGGCTGCCCTTAAGAAGAGCCAGCCTTGAGAGGTTTAAGAGTCAGTAACATTCCAATTTCTCTTAACTGCCCCCATTACCTACTTGTTGAAAGAATTTGAGAAATGCCCAAAAACAGAAATTACCTATAATCCCACCACTGAGAGGTAACCACTGTAAACTAACAAGATGGTAGATTTCTTGACAATGTTTTTTCATACACATATACAATCTATAGATCTCTTTCATATAGCTGAGGTCACAGTGGATCTGCTCTGGATGTTGGACCACTTTCCAGCCCTCACACCATATTGTCACAGGCCAGTTCTGCTATGGTATCTGTTCTTCTTAGGAGACCTACTTGAGCTGAAGTTTCTGGTTCCCAGAAGGCCTGGCTTTGTGGCTCAGTCCTGTCATTTTCCTACTTGTAGCCTGGCAATTAACTTCCCACCTCATTATTGGAACTCACTTGGGGGACTCTTTTCCACAACACAGGGCATAACGTACAAACCACACTATTTCATACCTCCAGGCATGCAGTTTCCCAGGCAAAGCAGATCTTCTTTCTTCTTTCTTCCCTCCCTCCCTCCTTCCCTTCCTTCCTGAATTGGTCATGAATCACATAGTATAAATAAATGAAAAGAAAAATCAAATTCACAAAACACCAAGGGGAAAAAATTGGCATATAGTAAAAACAGTTAGACTTCTTCTCACCCCTGACTGTGCCCCCTGTTTCTTGTGTATCTCCAGACATATTCTATGTACAGGTAAGCATATCTGTATATTTTGTTAAGAATGCCTTGGAAACCCAAGGAGGGGTCGCTATGAGTCGGGTCCGACTCAACGGCACATAACAACAACAACAGCATTTTTTGCAAAAGATTGTAATTCTCTCTTCACAAGTGTATCTCTCACACTAGACTATGAGCTCTTTAAGGGAAGGACTATGCCTTATTCATCTCTTATAGGTTCCAGGCCAATACACCACAAGCAGGGGCTTAATAAATATTTGTTGAATTAGTCAGTTCTGAATCCCCATCTCTGAGCCCAGAGTGAGCATGAACATGCTTGCTGATTGCAAGCAGAGTTCCGGCCGAGCTGGGTTCTCCTGCTTCCCTGAAGATTTCTCTTTATGTGTTCAGTGTCCTAGTTTGGTGCTTCCTTCTGGCTGCCAGGCAGTTCTCCAGCCATATTCTTCTGACTCTCTTAAGCAGCCACTGTCACCTATGAAGTCTCCAGCTCCTGTAGAACAGTTCTACGTTTCTGTGTCAAGTTTCTCCTCTTCCTCCCACCAAAATGCCTAGTGCTCCCTTTTCTTAGTATTCCAGGGCTGTTGTCACTCTGATCTTTCACTGTGCTGCTGGAAGGCTGGCAGCATTTGTGCCTATGGTCAGAAGCCTGAATGAGCCTAGTTGAAGCCTGTCTGGGTTTTTATTCTGTAGATCCCTACCTGCTTCTCACCACACTGAGATGGGTGGGGAGAAGATATCCTGTTGCCCTCTCCACCAAGCAGGAATTCTTGACCTCTGCAGAACTGCCACCACCTTCCTGAACCCTTGGGTCTCCTTATTGCTAAAGTCAAGGCAATGCTCCTTACCTTCTGGGGTTGATATTAAGGTCCAGTGAAACCATGGAATGTGAA
>NW_006922157.1:651679-661550 GCF_000298275.1 Orycteropus afer afer | reverse complement strand
ATCTTCTCATTAATATCTGATGAACTTTCTTGGGACACTGAAGTTCAGAGGGAGGAAAGAGGAGAAAGGGAGTAGTATAGGGGTTAACACAAACTCACAGCAGCATGCTTAGTTATAAAATTCCATTCTTCAGGTATAAATGCCAGGGCAGGCTAAGAGGGTTCCTCAGAACTCCCAAAATCTGGCTTGTTTCATGCTAGACATTTACCCAAGGGTTGGCCAAGTGGCAGATGGGCAAATGCCCCACCAGCTTCATGTCTGTCAGACGATAAGCCCAGGCCAAAGCAGGGATGTACTAAGGCTGGTAGCCATTTCTTTCTCTATCTTCAAAATAAATACCACCTCCCATCCACAGGTCTTGGGCCCAAAACAGCCTCCAAAACATTGGGAATCCAGCAGGCCAAGCATAAAATGGGATAGGGATTGAGAGGATGAGGGAGTACAAGGGCCTCCAGAGGCTGAGGGTGGAAGTGGACCAGGTGAGCCTGGTGAGGCCAGGCTCCCATGCCTCCTAGGTTCTATCTGAACACAATCCCTGTCCTGAATCTTCCTTGAGAGAGATATTTATTCACACTGTCAGCAAGTAGTACTGCATGCCAGGACTAGAGAAATACCTCATACATAGGTCCTAACCTTAAGGACTTAAAGAGAAGGGAGACATACATAGAGAGGGAAAGAAAGAGGGAGGTAATTTCCCCTTTTGAACTTGGGTCATGAAAAAAGTTTTTCAGGAGCTGCTATATGAACAGGACTTTTTAAAGGATGTACAGAATTTAGACAGGCTGAAAAGGATATTTCAGGTCTGAATCCTTAGACATGTATATAGAAAGGTTTATCTAGGACAGAGGGCTAAGAAAAAGGTAGTGCCTTAGAGCAGAAGAAGGGCCTTAGGATAATTCAGCTATACTGTCAGCTGGGGAGATCACATCAGGAATGGGGGTTCTGTCTTGTAGTACAAAGTGGTTTATGCTCAAAAATAGTGACCAAAATTTGGGGCTGTTTCTTCCAGTCAGAAAACAAGCCCCAAACCAAGAAGTGTGGTAGGTTAACACCTTTAATGAATATACCAAATAATCTGCTCTCCAAAATGACTGCTTTGTGTCTAGAGGCCCTTCCGAGGCCTGTTCTGAAACCAGCCCTCCAGGTGCCAGTGATGGGTCTAGAGAGTTGCAAACAGAAATTAACCCTTGGCCTTTGGGGTATCTTACATGACTAGGAGAATAGGCACAAAAGGGGGTTATGGTGCTGACAGGTGTAAGTTGGCATTCTTAGTTGCAAGTAACAGAAACCAACTCAAATAAAGCAACAAAGTTTTATTGGAAAGCTATGTGGGAGCTTGGGGAATTGTCAAGGAGGTTGGAGAATCAGAGAAACTGACAGGAACAAGGGAAATGAGCATCAAAGGACACAGCCCTACCACACCACAGGAGCTCTTCACTGCCAGCACTGTCAGCTCAAACCCCAAACGCCACAGCATAGGACCACTGCTGTGGCCACCACCAGCATCACCACAGTCGCACAGGAATGAATGCTTCATGTACCCTGCTCCTTTGAATTCTTCCCTTCAGACTTACAATATTGGATACAAGTGTTCTATTAACTTTAACTGAAGTCTTAGGCCCAAATCCTAGTTGCTTAGGGTCTGCACAGGCCTCTGGCTTTGAGGGATTCCTTAGTAGGCAGACCTCACCTCCTTCGAGACTTCCTGCAGTGGCAGCTTTTTCCAACACCAGCAGAGGGCTACCAGTTTTGATTATCAAGGGGAAATCCAGGTTGCTGCTATGCAATGGGAGCTGGGAGGAAGATGACTAGGACTCAAGTTGTACCCCTAAAACCCCTTCTCAAACTACCATGTGTGATGCCCAGTGAAGTTGTTAATGGCAAAGCAACACACCCCAACACATAAAGGGCCCTTCAAAGTCTAGCCTTTGAATCTCCATGACCAGATGAGGTGCTCACTGAAGGCAAAAGGAGAAGGCAGATGGGGTGCGGGAGGACAAAGTTATAAATATTAGCTACTGACTTGACCAGTTACAGAAAAGGGGACTGTGGCCTCTACCCCAGTTGCTATACTTGCAGGGAGAGAGAAAGAATTATCTCTTTTTTAAAATTGTAGATTTGTTTTATTTTACTTATTTTGTTAATATTCATGAAAAAAAATACTGATTCTGTAAAAAAAAATCAAGCAAATTATTTTGGGTGAAAATCAAAACTCCCCTTGCTCACTCATTTCCCCCTGTCTCTCCCCAGAGGTAACCACTGTTATCAATTGAGAATGTAGCCTTCCAGATATTTTTATGCATTTTCACATATAGGTTAGTTTTGCAAGGTTTTATTTTACATAAAGACTGTACATATTTCTATACAATGTTCTTTTGTTGTACTTAACATTATGTCTTAGAGATCTTTCCATATCAGCACATAAAATTTTTAACTGCTGCATAGTATTAATTGCATACTATCAAAGTATCCAAGTTGGGTTGAAAGACATGCATCACTTTACATTTTGGTAGCTGTCACCAAACCTTTTCTCCAAAAAGGCTGCTGTTTTACATTCACACCAAGAGCATGAGTGTTCCATTTCTCCTTGTTCTAACCCAAAGTAGGTATTATCATAGAGAAAAACCTTATTACTTTCTAATGGACACAGTATGTTTCACTGTTGCTTTAATTTTCATGTCATGGTGGCATAGTGCCTAAGGCATTTGACTGCTAACCAGAAGGCTGGCAGTTCAAACCCACCAGCCACTCCTCCATAGACTGGGCAATCTACTTCCGTAGAGACACTGCCTCGGAAATGAAAAGAGGGGTTGCTATAAGTTGGAATCAATTCGACAGCAGTGACTTTGGTTTTTTGGTTTTATTATCAGTGAGGCTGAACATTAATAATATCAAGGCTGTTGGAGATGGGAAAACAGCTCTCACAAACTGTTGGTAGAGCATAAATTAGTACAATTACATTGGAAAGCAATTTGTGCTCAAACCCTAACCTAGAAATTCTACTTCCATATACTTACCCCTAGGGAAACTCAGACATGTGCAGAGAATCTTATTAAAATGTTCCTTGTCGCAAAATACTGGGAGGAACCTAAATATCCATCAATAGAAGAATGGATAAATAAATTGTGATAACTCACATAATTGAATATTTAGTATACAGCAGTCAAAATGCATGAAATATATCTACATATATCAAAATGGTTAAATCTTGAAAATAATGTAGAGTGAAAAAATCAAGTGTAAAACAATATATACATTCTATCATTTATGTCCATTTTAAAAACATACTCTGCTACTCTGCTGGTTACGGATACACACACACACACACACACATATATATACACACATACAGATACACACACATATATATGTCTACAAAAATAGACAAGAAGTAAACACACCATTTCCTGGGTAGTGCTTACCTCTGTGGAAGAAGGTAAATGTGACAGGGGGAAAAGCTTCACCTGTGCCTGAAAATTTGTATTTATTAGGGAGAGAAGGAGGGAGGGAGAGAGGGAGGGAGAGAAAGAGAGAGTGATCTGAAGCAAATATGGCTAAATATTAAAATCTGTTCACTTTGTATAGGTACCTGTTCTGTCATCTTCTTCTATTTTTTTGGTAGCATTTGCCAGGTATGTATTTTTCTATTCCTGCATCACTGTGATAAGTCATGTAATCAGCATATAGCTTTCTCCCCCCCCATTCCCTCTGAATGTTTCTATTTTCTAAAATGCAATTTTAACTGATTCACACCTATACAAGGTCTGGATTCATTCCTACCATTGTTCTTTTTTTTTTTTTTTTATCACATTCAGTGTTTCTTTCCTTCTCATAGACTGTTTCCCCTATAGTAGCTTTACAATTACACACTTTATTTCTAGTTTAAAAAACAATCACCCTTAATTTTTCGCTGTTGTTGGAGTCAGCATTTTCAATGAAACTAATTTTTGTCTACTGTTGGGAACACCAAAAATCTCTACTTTTGATGCAAATACAAGGGATCAATTATAAAGTCACTCAGTTATCATTATGACAAAAGAAAACAATTCCACTATACCATGTAAAATCAAAAGGAGAACTTTAATAAGCTTTTACTGCACTGCAATTACAGGAACCTGTAACATGCAACAAAAATGATTATGTCTTTTGGACATAGTTAACAGATAAATTTGACATTACAATTAACAGCAACATATTATTCTACTGGAAAAAACAAATGCAACTTATTTCAACTTTCAAGTTAGAAAATTTATGTTCTTACTATAGTCCCAAGCAGCATTTAGAAAGTTTACTTTTCCCTTTCTAACCTCTAAAAGACAATATGATTTTAATGCAATCATACACAACCATTTTCACATTGGAAATAATCACAAGGAATCAACAAGTTTAGTTTGATTGATTGGTTTCATTGTAGTTAATTTTGAGAGGGCTCCTGCAGTACTGTGGATTTCAGATGGGGAAAATAATCAGACCAGGAGTAAACAGCCTTGGTCTTTAGAGTGGGGGAGGGAACATACAGCGGCACACAGGGCAGGTGCCTGACTTCTGAAGCCAGATGGACACACACGGCTTGTGGAAATAGTGGTGGCACGGCAACTCAGTTGCCACCTCCCCCTTCACATATTCACTGCAACAGATGGGGCAACACATTTCCTGACCAACTGCACTGTGATCTTCAGTGACCAGAATCTCAGGAAGAGTGTCGATGCTCTCCTTGCTCGCTGGTGGATTGGCCACCTCTACATCCACTGCAAGGGACTCCAAATGTGCAAGGGCAGTTTCCATGGCTTGAGCCAGCCGTTCTTCAAGTGCCATGTAGGTAAGAAACTGAGGATCCACATAGGAAATGGCTTCAGCCACTCCTAATCCATCTGCAAATCCATCAAAGAGGCTCCAATCCACTTCCAGGTCTTCGCTCACACTGGAGTCATCTTCAAGGTTGTTGTTTCCATCCAGCATGAACACTCCAGGTTGCATAAACTCATGACCAGAATCATTATCTCCCTCACTGCTACTCTCATTTTCATTGTATTGCAGCCAAGGAATTTCTCCTTCTTCCAGTGATGCTGGCTCCTCCTCCTGAAGAGATGGTTCTCGAACTTCTTCAAGATAATTGCTGCCATTCCTGCTAGCACTGGCACTGGCACTGGGGCTGGTGCTGGCACTGGCATTAACTCTAGGTTGCTCAGGTTCATGATCTTCTTTCCCTGGTAGAGTCTCCCAGCTTTCACCACTTGAGGACAGAGTTTGCTCTCGACCTCGGTACTTACAACGCAGAGCAGCAGTCCACTCTTTATCACTGTCAGAGTCTTCATCACAGTATTTGTAGTAATCGTCACCGTAGGTCCAGAAGTCAGAGTCAGCCATGGTTCGTCGTTGTCTTAGCACCTTTTCCGGTTTCACTTGATGGTTCCTTGCTTCTCTCTTCTCTTCAGGGTACTTCAGCTCAGAGTAGCCACTTGAACTTTCACCTCTGCCTTTTCTTGCCAGGCCATCTGAGTGGCCTTCATCAGTGTTGACAGTATCCTTCCACCTGGCAGTACTGTGTGGTATATCATCATCATCATCAGTATCAAAAAATATTTTTGGTTTCACAAAATTTGGACTCGCCAGATTTCTGATTTTGGGCCTAACCACCAGTTCCTCTGAACTCTTTGGGGTGTTTTCCCCACCACCACAAATACTCACAGGAGCCCTGCTGGGACACTCAGATAAATTCTGCTCCTGTCTTTCCCTCTCTGAGATGTCTTTGCTTGTAGCCACCTTGTCTTCAGCAGAAGACATGCCATTTTGCTGCACAAACTCAGCTTTCTTAGCAGAGCATCTCACTGTAGGGGCTATGTCTAACTTGTCAATCTCCTCTTTCACATCATGGTTAAAACTAGAGAACTGTGGTGGCTTCCCAGCCAAAGACCTTGCCCCTTTCTCTGGGTCATACAGCTTATCATCATTACACTTGCCAATTTCCCCTCTCCCTTGAGGTCGCTCAACAAGCCCAGTCCCCTCCTCCTCACTATCATTGGCCCCATAGGAGTCATTATGTCCATAAGCCATTCCTCTTCTGCTACCCGAAGCCCTGTACTCTCTTGGCAGATACCTGGAATAGTCCTCATTATTAGCATTCAGACTGCTTCCCGAGCTCTCACTGTCATCCCAACTACGTCGAGTGGTGGAAAATGGTGATCGGCTCCTCCTGGTGGTTTGATTGGGGGCTGATCTGTGCATTGGGACTTCAGATGTCGTCTTTCTCTGGCTGGAAATCCTTTCCTGCTGGCTCGTAGATGGCCTGAAACTGACATAAGCATGCCTTCTTCCATATCTCCTGCCTGTATTGGACTGATACCCTCCTGCTGGTTTGGGCCATACAGGCTTGCTAGATTCCTGACCCATTGCTCTGACTTAGGAAGGTTTCCAAATACAGCTGGGGCTTGGGTGAAAGGCTCCTGCTCCCTGCACACGCTTTTGAGATGGGACTGTCAAATCAGTTCAGAATAAAGGAGCAAGGAGATTTATTTTCACTTCAGCAGGCAGGTAACAGAAAGAATAAGGGGCCTTTAAAATTAGTTTCACTTTCTTCTAAGGCCTTGAGTAGCATTCCAGTGACTGTCAGGTGTAGACCTGGAACACATTTTTAATGTTGGCAAAATGATTATAAAACTGTGCTTATAGGAAAGCCAGACTTAAAAGAGAATCTGACAGAAGGTGGGGGATGACTGGACGCTTAGAAGGTGGGTGAAACACTTGGAACTGTGCCAATGCAGGAAGAAACGGCTGCAGTTATTTTTTTTTTAACAAGGTGTCTGCATTTTTCTGGGCTCTGTAGACATATAGGAGACATGCAAATTGGAACAGTGTGGAAAATACGGATCACTTTGTGCATGTCCATCAGTGCATGTGCATGTGTCTGTCAGGAGGAGAGGGGCAGGTGGAAGGTAGACCAGCAATTCTACCATGAAGAGATGTCTGTCTGTGGTGGGGAGGGGTCAGCAACAGATGCACTAGGAAGGGATGTGAGTGTCAGACAGAATGAGAATCCCTCTGAATGTGGGTGTGAAAATGACAGGTGTAGGTGGGGTGGCTTCAGAGGAGAGGGGTCTGTGTAAGTATGGGAGAAAGACAACGTGTGCACCTATGTGGAGCTGTATGTGTGGCAGGCAGAAATGTATGGAGTGATATCTGTGTTCGTGTGTATGTGGTAGGCAGGGAAGGGTACATTGGCACTGGAGAGGTACCCATGTGTTTGTGTATGTTTGTCAAAATGGGAGGCAGCAATAGAAAAACATCAGTGTGAGCAAATGCAGCAGGCAGGGCTGGAGGGGGCCGTCCTGGAGAGCAGAAGTGTGTGTGGCAAGTGGAACAGGGCAACAATCAAAGAATGTTTGTATGTGTGAATATAGCAAGCAGGGAGGGGGGTGGTGTCCCTAAAGATTTATGTAAGTGTGAATGTGTGCAACCACGGGGCCCCCAAATGAGGATGTCTATGCACAAATGTGGCAAACAAGGGAGTAGGAGAGGAGAGCACTTGAGAGGGGTGTGTGAAGAGTGTGTGTGAGAGCACACGTATGTAAGGGACATCCATAAGAGGAGCCAGAAATAGACAGATGTCCCTATGTGTGTATGTGGCAGGCATGCAGAGGGTGAGTGAGATGGAGAGAATGTGTGAGTGTGTGTGAGTGTGAGTGTGTGTGTGTGTGTGTGTGTGTGTCTGACATCCATGTGCAGGGGAGGGGCAGCAACCTAGAATATAAGGGGGAAGGGAAAGGGGCTGCAATAGAAGGTTTCTGTGTGCGCACAGGCATTCGAAATGGGGAGGAGGAGGGGGCTGCAACGTCATAATGAAAGATGAGAGACAGGAAAACGTTATCAGAGAAAAGGGCAGACCAAAATCAACGTGGTAGGGAAGGGAGCAGAGCGGGAGAAAAGGACTGGCTATAGTTATTCCCTGGGAATATTTTTTTCTTCTGAAAATTCCTTTCCTGGAACAATATTCTTACCTTAAAAAATTAACCATTTACTATTCCGCAAAACAAAAGGCAAATGGAGGAAGAAAGGCATGGGGCACTCCGCAAAGGGACAGAGAAGAGGAAACGGAGGAGGGGAAGGAGAGAAGCAGAGAGAAGTGGAAGAAGGCCACGACCACTACTACTCTCAATTACCGATTAGAGCCATTTGAGTGGGGGTCGCTCCACCCGAGGATCAGAAAAGCAAGATGGAGCCCCTAAACAGCCCTCACTCTACAGTCAGGTTCCGTGTCCGCCCCATTCCTTCCCATGGGACAAACCTGAAAATTCGTTCACTAGAACCCCCCAAAATCCTCGCCTCCATGCCCAGCCACTCGCTCCCAAGGCCGGCCACTCACCCCGCCGCCAGCATGTGGATGGATTGAGGACATAAACAGCCAGCCCTCCACTCACCCAGTCCGGACACCCGCAAGATCTTCGGAGGAGCAGAGCTCTTTTACCTCTGACCGCCACAACCGCCAGAGCCTCTGCTCCTGGGTCTCCAGCTCTTCCCCCGCCAGACCTCAGCGGAGCAGGCAGCGGCGGCGGCGGCGGCGGAAGTGATTGTGGGGACGGCTGGAGCCCGCCCCCTTGATGTGGCTGGGGCGGTAGCTGCCCCGAACAAATCAGGGTGGGCCAGAACGCATTATTTCATTTTAAATGACGAAATTGTCAAGGATAGACAGGGGAAAATGTTTTAAAAATTCCAATATTTAAAATGTCAAGCCATGTTCCCTTCTGTTTTCCTTTTATATACCAGTAAAATAAAAATTTCAAATTATTTCCGATGTGAAAATAATTATACTACCATATCACAATCTAAGGAGCCCTGGTGGCTCAGTAGTTAAGCACTTAGCTGCTGACAGAAAGGTAGGCAGTTTGAACCCACCAGCTACTCCGCAGGAGAAAGATGTGGCCCTCTGCTTCCTTAAAGATTACAGCCTTGAAAACCCTATTGGGCAGTTGTACTCTGAATCAACTGGATGGCAATGGGTTATCCTTGGTCTATGTTATGGTTTGAACTGGAAATATAAAAATGTGAAACTAGAGGGGCAACATCCACTCGGAGGAAAAGCAGGACGCACAGGAGTGCATAAATAAGAAGGCGGGGGGGCTTACTGGGAAGGGAGGGGAGGAGAATAGGTTAGGGTTGAGGATGGTAATGTTGTTGTTGTTGTTATGTGCCCTGGAGTCGCCCCGACTCATAGCGACTCCTCCTTGGGTTTCCAAGGCAGTATCACTACAGAAGTAGATTGCCCCATCTTCCTTCTGAGGAGTGGCTGGTGGGTTTGAACCGCCAGCCTTCTGGTTAGTAGGCAAGTGCCTTAGGCACTATGCTACCAGAACTCCCTGAGGATGATAATAGGGGAGTGAAACCAAATGTACACGAAATGTTGAATTAAAACAAATTCTGCTTTGCAAATTTGCACCTAAAGTACAATCAATCAATCAATGTGAAACTATATTCACGGTTTCAGAAAGGTAAATACTTCAAACATACCAAAACCAGCTCACTGCCATCCAATTGATTCTGACTCACGGCTGTAAATCTTAACAAAAGCAGACTGCCTCACCTTTCTTTTGCGGAGCAGCTGGTAGGTTCAAACCACCAACCTTTTGGTTAGCAGACAAATGCCTTAACCATTGCACCATCAGAGCACCTCCTTCAAAAAATGAGATATGTACAAATTTTATTTTCTTCAGATCCTCTGGTGCTTCTTTTTTTCTTTTTTTAACTTTTTAAAAAATTATTATTGTGATTTGTGTGAAAGTTTACAGAGCTAATTCACTTTCCATACAGCAGTTCACATATACTTTGTCTCATGACATTGACCACAATTTACCACAATGCAACAGCTCCCCTCCCACTT
>NW_006922157.1:650276-651487 GCF_000298275.1 Orycteropus afer afer | reverse complement strand
TCCAGGATCTCCTACATAGATCCCCCTCCAAGTGGTTGACAGTGGTAGCTGGGCACCATCTAGTTCTTCTGGTCTCATAGTCGTATAAGCTGAGGATCGCAATTGAACTAATTGTTTCCATGAATCTTTGGTTTTCTTCATTCTTCTTTGCTCTGGACAAGGAGAGACCCTTCATTACATCTAGCTGTCTGCTTGCAAGCTTCTAAGATCCCAGTCGCTACTCACCAAAGTAGGATGTGGAACAATGTTTTATGTAGTATGTTATGCCAACTGAGCTTGATGACCCCTGTGACTCCCAAGATGGTCCCAAGCTCACAAGTCCAACTACTCACACCCTCTGGGTAGCTGGCTTTGGTCAAGAAGGGACTACAATCTTGTCCCTTGTCAGCTCTACTATACACCTGAGAATTCTTATAGAACATACAAATACACTTGTAAAAACATTATCTGCCAGCCCTATAAATGGTCTTGGGCACACTCCCCTCTGCATAGACATACCTAATAGTTCAGCCTGTCCACCCATCTATCCACTGTATATCCATGTTTGTCTTCACTGACAGTGCTGTACTGTGTGTGCAAAAGGGTTCATCTTTGTTGTCAGTACCTCCCATGTACCTCTCTACGTCTTCCTCTTCCTCAATGCCACCATGTTGATCCCTCACATTTGGTACATTGCCCTTCTCTTCACCCAAATCAATACTTGTCTCTACCTATCTAACACTGTTCCCTACCCTCCTCCCCACCCATGCTAACCAACAAAGAAAATTTCCTTTGATATAGAAACCTTTCCTTGAATTTTTACAATAATGGACTAATACAATATTTGTCCTTCTGTGACTGACTTATTTCACTCAGCATAATGTACTCCAAGTTCATCCATGTTGTGCCATGTTTTACAGATTCTACATTATTCTTTAGGATTGCATAGTATTCCACTGTGTATATGTACCATACTTTGGATATCCATTCCTCAGTTGATGGACATCTAGGTTGTTTCCATCTTTTGGCTATTGTAAATAGTGCTGCGATGAATATGGGTGTGTGTATGTCTGTTCTTGTCCTGGCGCTCACATCTTTAGGATATATACCTAGCAATGTAATGGCTGGGTCAAACAGTATTTCTAATTCCAGTGTTTTAAGGAATTACCATACTGCTTTCCACAGTGGCTATACCATTTGATAGTCCCACCAGCAGTGTATGAGAGTCCCAA
>NW_006922157.1:633467-633913 GCF_000298275.1 Orycteropus afer afer | reverse complement strand
TCCCTGGGGCTGACTGCTC
Organism: Orycteropus afer afer; assembly: GCF_000298275.1. Classification (NCBI taxonomy): domain Eukaryota; kingdom Metazoa; phylum Chordata; class Mammalia; order Tubulidentata; family Orycteropodidae; genus Orycteropus; species Orycteropus afer. The sequence goes on along the minus strand of NW_006922157.1, from coordinate 633,894 downwards.
CTCTGTCTGGGATCCGGGGTTTTATCCCCTTTCTCATGCTCTCCGGTCCTGCTCCTTTGGGCGGTCCTGAGTTTCCTCTCCTCAACTAATCCCTTTGGCTGATTGCTCTTCTCTCAGGCTTCCTGGCTTTTAATTCCCTTTCTCCTGCTCTTCCCACTGGGTACTTTGGGTTTCACTGAGTTGTCTCTCCTCACCATTGTATAAACTACCCAATTTATTTATCTGATGGACATGGGTTGTTTCTGTTTTGTGCTATTGTAAGTGAGGATTCAAAGAGCCTTCTAGTGCATGATTCCTTGTGCCTTGTGCCTCTTTATAGGCTTCTTGCCTCTTAACAAGGCAGCTGGTGTGGGAGAGGAAACCAGAAAGCCCCTAAGATGGACACCATAGTCCTTTATTACCTAGTTTTGTAAGTGACATCACAAAA
>NW_006922157.1:627945-633184 GCF_000298275.1 Orycteropus afer afer | reverse complement strand
CTGCAATGAACATTGTTGAACAGTTTTCTGTTTGTTTTCCTGCTTTGACTTCTTCTGTGTATATGTGTAGGATTGAGATAGGTGGGTTGTTCTATGTTTAACTTTTTGTGGAACTGCCAAACTGTTTTTCCCAATAACTGTATGATTTCACGCCATCACTTCTGCCATATTCTGTAAGTATGCATTGCTTAACATTTTTTCAGTCAACATGAGACAACATATATTTCTGTGGTCAAAGAAAAAACAGCTCTTCTTTTATTATTCTTCCTTAAGGGTTTTATAGCAAAGATCATCGAGTTGGTGCAGAACCAGGTGGTGTTTCATTCTGCTGTGCATAACATTGCTATGAGTCAAAGATGACTCAATGGCACCTAACAACAACAACAACAATGGTTTTAAAGACTCCAAACCCAGACTCTTGCAGCACTGGACCACAGGTGAGCAACAGGCAGGTGAGACAGAGGATGTGGCTTTGGGCTTGAGGGCAGTGGCTAAGGCTGTGGGTCTTGGGTTGCTCCTCCTGGTCAGGTGGGTGGAAGAGCAGCAGAGGCTTGCTGGGCTTCACTCTCTTGCTGGCCTCCATCAGCTTTTCAGAGCAGCTAGGACAACTGGAAGCAAACTTCCATAAAAGTTTTAATAAGGTGTTTGCACAATGTCCAAATCACATAACATTCTATTTCACAGAATGTATTGTGGACATTAAGTGACATATACATGTATTTATTAAAAGTGAATCATTAGGTCTAGTCCACATTCAGGAAGGGAAGATTACACAAAGACATGAATATGAGGGATCATGAGAGAGGGGAGTAGGAGTATTTTCAAGTGGAATAGACATTGCGAAGCTGCTTTCCAAAGTGGTTGTACCAATTTACATTCCCGACTGCAGTTTATTTGCACTCCTCACATTCCCATCATTCTTGATAAGTTCAGATTTTAAAATTATTGCCAATATAATGACTATGGAATATTGTTGTTTGAATTTGCTTTTTCCTAAATTACTAGAAATTAAAATGTCTTTCCACATTTGTTTAGATTTCTTCTGTGAATTGTTTATTCTTAACTTTTGTCCACTTTTTTATTGGAGTAGTTTTTTGTATCATTATTGATTTCTAGGATTTCTTTTTATTTATGGCCATTTATTCATATACTCAAACTTATTAAACATCTATTATATTTCAGGAAAATTGGGTTAAAAATAAATAATTAAAAAACCTCACTGCTGTCGAGTCAATTAGACTCATAGTGACCCCTCCTTGGGTTTCCAAGGTGGTGTCTCTATGGAAGTAGATTGCCCAGTCTTCCTTCTGAGGAGTGGCTGGTGGGTTTGAACTACCAGCCTTTTGGTAAGCAGTCAAATGCCTTAGTCACTATGCCACCAGAGCTCCCAACCCCACTCTTATTCAACATTGTATTAGAAGTCCTAGCCAGGCAATAAGGCCAGAAAGAGTAATAAAACGCAACCATATTGGTAAGGAAGAAGTAAAAGTATCCCTATTTGAAGATTATATGATCTTATACATAGAAAACCCCAGAGAATCAGCAAGAAAATTCTGGAATTAATTTAAAGATTCAGCCAAGTGGCAGGGTATAAGATCAACATACAAAAATCAGTTGGATTCCACTACATCAACAATGAGATCTATGAAAAGGAAATAAGAAAAACAATACCATTTACAATACCTACCAAAAAGATAAAATACTTCTGAATAAATCTTACCAGAGACACAAAAGTCCTATACAAAGAAAACTACAAACCATTACTACAAGAAATTAAAAGACTTACACAAATGGAAGAACATACCTTACTCATTGATAGCAACATTGAACATTGAGAAAATGTCAATACTTTCCAAAGCAATCTGTAGATACAATGCAATACTGACCAAAATTCTATCAACATTCTTTAAGGACATGGAAAACCCAATTACTACTTTAATAAGGAAAGGAAACAGACCTTGGATAAGCAAAGAACTACTGAAAAAAAAAAAAAAAAGATCAAAATAGGTTCTCAAAACCTACTACATAGCCACAATAGTCAAAACAGCCTGATGTTGATACAAAGACAGACACATAATCATGAACAGTATCATAAACTCAGAACTAGATCTATCTACCTATGGACAGCTAATCTTTGACAAAGGACCAGAATCCACTAAATGGGAAAAAGATAGCTTTTTTAACAAATGGTGCTGGCAAAACTAGATATCCATCTGCAGAAAAATGAAACAAGATCCATACCTCATACCATTTACAAAAACTAATTTGAGATGGATCAAAGACCTAAATGTAAAACTGAAAACTATAAAGATCACCAAAGAAAAATTGGGGCAAACTTAGGGGCCCTAATTTATGGCATAAATAGACTCTCAAATATAACCAAAAATGCACAAACAGCAAAAGATAAACTAGGTGAATTGGACTTTCTAATAAATTAAATTATTATGCACATCAAAAGATTTCTCCCAGAGTAAACAGAGAACCTAAAGATTGGGAGGAAAAAAAATTGCAACTAGATATCCAACAAGAGACTTATCTCTAAATTTATAGAAAACTTCAACACCTCAACATGAAAAACACAAACAATTCAATTAAAAAATGGACAGAGAACATGAACAGACATTTGACCCAAAAGACATTCAGGGAGCCAACAAACACATCAAGAAATGTTCACGATCGTGAACTATTAGAGAGATGCAAACAAAGCAACAATGAGATATCATTTCACCCTAGCAATAGTAACAAGCTACAACAAGGCAGAAAATAACAAATACTAGTGAAGGTGTGGGAAGATTGGAACACTTGTACACTGCTGGTGGGTCTGTAAAATGGTACTACCACTGTGGAAAATTGTATGGCACTTCCTTAAAAAGTTGGAAATAGAAATATCCTTTGATCCAGCAATCCCCCTACTAGGTATATATCCTAAAGAGGTAAGATCCTGGACACAAATAGATATATGCACACCAATGTTCATTGGACCACTATTTACAATAGCAAAGAGATGGAAGCTAGCTATGTGTCCATCAATGGATGAATGGATAATCAAACTATGGTACATACACACAACGAAATACTATGCAATGTTAAAGAATAATGAAGAACCTGTAAAACACCTCATAACATGGATGACATTATGCTGAGTGAAATAAGGCAATCATGGAAGGACAAATATTGTCTGTTATTATAAAAAGTCAAGGAAAAATTTACTCTTGGAAAGAAATATTCTTTGATGGTTACCAGGTATGGGAGGGGTGGGGAGGGAAAATTACTAGCTAGGTAAGAGACATGTGTTGATTTGGGTGAATGGAAAGGCAATATACCAAAAGTGGATGAGCAGTACAACGAAAAAGGAAGACATGGAGAGATGCACAAGAGTTACAGACAAAAGTAAATGCTACTACATACATAATACTGAATTTATCTATGAATGGATATATAGTTAGAAATGCAAGATGATAGGGTATAGGTAGGCAAACGGGACTACACCATGACTATATATAGGTTTGGCAGATGATATTTCTATATTCCTATTTGTGTGTGCTATAAAAACATCCATATATATAGTAGACTTAACAGGGGGCAAAGTTATGATAAATTCTTAGCCACAACAAAGCACCTTGAGGGCATGAGTCCCTGGGCCGGCAGTCTCAGGACTACAGTCAAGGCAGACATGAAGGTCAATTGATATAATACACAAAAACATTATTCTACATCTTACTTTGGTTGAGTAGCAACTGGCATCTTAAAGCTTGTGAGCATTCATCTAAGATGTAACTATTAGTCTTTTCTCCTCAAAGAGAATCAAAGATGCATGGAAAGAATTAGTCCAAGGAACTAGGGGACCATGGAAACCTCATTTTCCATGAGCCTGAGACCAGAAGAACTAGATGGTTCCTGGCTACGACTGCCAACCACTCTGGAAGGGGTCAAAATTGGAGATCCTGGATAGAGTGGGAGAAAAATGTGGAACTGCAAAAATGGCAAGGAGGCCACATGTTCTGACCTCCTCTAATCCCACAAGACGAAGGCAAAATCACCATCAATAGCGCAAGGCCTATTACTGCAAGGCCAGACATGCTGCCTCCCTCCAGCCCTTTCACCAACCATTCCTCCCAAGGCACCCACCCCTCTCTCCTGGGTTCGATAATTCGCTGCAGTGACCACACAGAGCTCATAGATTATGGGGTTTATTAGGGAAGCACCACAGGATACAATTCAAGTTCAGGAAAAATGCTCAGTCTCTCTCCCAGCCCACCGTCCCTCAGCCAACAGTCTCTCACAGTCTCTTTCCCAGCAGTGCTGGTCCCTCTGTGTCTCACTCAGCAATGCGTGTCTGTTGCATCTCTTTCCCAGCAATGCGTGTCTCAGGAGCCCATGTCTCTTTCAGCAGCACATCTTCCTCAACCAGCAGTCAGAGAGAGCTCTGCCTCTAGGAGGTCTCCTTTTGAGCTTGGCAGAGTGGCCAAACTAGCCAATCATAGCATCAGAACTCTAAGCACCTGAGAGAGAGCCTTCCAGAACATTGCATTGTGCCACGCCCAACAGAAATAACCCAGGTAGATAACATTTATAACAGGAGCTCCTCAGTTGCTCATTCCACCACTGAGTTTACAATGACTTATGGGTAGAAAAGTCATACTAAGTAATTTACTACAATGCAGGAACAAAACTCAAAATCATTAAAAAAAAAAAAAAAAGACTAGGCTTACTGGTCTGGTAGAAACTGGTCGAACCCCTGATACTATGGCCCTTAATCACCCTTCAGGATTGGAACTAGCCTCACTTCCGTGATTCAGCTTTCAGCCAAACAATACATAGACCATAACAATAACACCAGAGAGATAAGCACTCCTTAGAACAATCAAACATGAGATCAAAATGACAACATTTACTCAGGCATAAAGATCAGAAGGCAGGAATAGATAGGAAAGAAAGACAAAGTGAAAAGGTAAACAAAGGAAGGAGATGGGACTCCTTCTGTTAATGTCACAAAACAAAATGTGTATGAACTGTTGAATGAAAAATCAATTTGCTCTGTAAACTTTCAGCCACATCTCAATAAAAATTTCAAAATTAATAAATAAATGAAGAGACTGTTTCTTCCCCCAATTAATGGACTTGGCCCTTTGTCAAAGATCAAGTGTCCACAGGTGGATAGATTTATTTCTATGTTCTCAATTCTGTTCCCATGGTCCATATGTTTGACATTGTACCAATATCAAGCTGTTTTGACTAC
>NW_006922157.1:627009-627760 GCF_000298275.1 Orycteropus afer afer | reverse complement strand
TTATTCAGAGACACTTTCCTTTCCATATAAAGTTGGTGATTAGCTTCCATCTCTTTAAAGAATGATGATGGAATCTAGATCTAGATTACATTATATATGTAGATCACTTTGACATTTTCACAATGATATGTCTTCCTATCCATGAGCAAGATATGTGTTTCCATTTTTGTAGGTCTCTTTTGTTTTCTCGTGGTAATGTTTTGTAGTTTTCTTTGTATAAGTCTTTTGTGTCTCTGGTTGGATTTATTCTTAAGTATTTCTTTCATCTATAGAGTAGCTATTGTAAATGATATTGGTCTCCTGATATCCTTTCCAGATTCCTCTTTGTCAGTGTAGAGGAATCTGATTGATTTTATACATTCATCTTGTACCCTGACACTTTGCTGAATTCTTCAACTAGTTGTATTAGCTTTCTTGTTAAATCACTGGTATTTTCTGTGCATAGGACCATATTATATGCAAATGAAGATAATATTATTCCTTCTTTGCTAATTTGGATGCCTTTTATTTCCCTTTCTTGACTTATTTCTCTGGCTGCTGCTGTTGTTGTTGTGATGTGCTGTTGAGTTGGATAGTGACCCCTTCTTGTGTATCTGAGGTGATATCACTACAGAAGTAGATTTTCCAACCTTCCTTCCGAGGAGTGGCTCGTGGGTTTGAACCTCCAGCCTTCTGGTTAGCAGTCAAGTACCTTAAACACTACACTACCAGAGCTCCCAATTCTCTGGCTAGTACTTCTAATACAGTATTG
>NW_006922157.1:622217-623643 GCF_000298275.1 Orycteropus afer afer | reverse complement strand
TCCAACTGATTTTTGGATGTTGATCTTATATCCTGCCACAATGCTAAATCTCTCAATTAGTTCCAGTAGATTTTTGACTGAGTCTCTTGGGTTTTCTAGGTATAGGATCATATCACTCAGGCATGCCCAAAGCAGCAGGGTGGGAGAGCAGGAGAAATGGGATTAAAAGCCAGAGACCCAGGCAGAGGAGCAGTCAGCCACAGGGATCCAGGTGAGGAGAGGGAACTCAGGAACACCCAAAGCAGCAGGGCAGGAGAGTGGAAGAAAGGGGATTAAAAGGCCTAGGAATCTGGCAGAGCAGGAGTCTGCCGCAGGGACCCATGTAAGGGTGGTATGAGAGGTTTCCAACAGGGAGACAAACTTGCCTGTCGGTTTGTCCTACCATGGTGACATGTTGATGTGAGTTTTGAGGCTGAGCCACTGGTGTTTCAAACCCAGCAGGATGCACATGGTACACAGGTATCAGCCCAGCTTACAGACTAGGACGAAGGAAGAGGCTGTCCACTTCTCAAAGATTTGTCCAGGGAAAACCTTAAGAATAGCAAAGAAAAACTGTCTGTTGTGTTCATTCACATTTGATATCATTTTTTTTATTTCATTTTTTATTTCTTCTATTGCTCAGTACTTTTTGAGCAGTGTTATTTAGTTTCCTTTTATTTGACTCTTTACCTTGTTCTTCCTATTATTGATTTCTACCTTTATACAATAGTGATCTAAGAAGATACTTTGTGCTATTTTGTAGCTTTAATTTATTAAGGGTTGCTTTCTGTCCTTGCATATGGTCTATTTTGGAGAATGATCTATATGGACTGGAAAAGAATATATATTTTGCTGCTGTTGGGTGGATTGGTCTGTATATGTCTATGGAGTCAAGTTGTTTGATTGTTATTTAGCTTTTCTATATCTTTCTAGAATTTTTTTTCCTGTTTTTTGTTCTACATTGGGAGTGGTGCATTAATGTTTTGTACTATTATTGTGGAGTTTTCTATTTCTTTTCTCAGTTCTGCTGAAGTTTTATTTATGTATCTTAGGCTCTTTCCATTGAGTACAGAAATTTTATCCTTCTTTGTTTCTTATACTAGTTTTTGCCTTAAAGTCTATTTTATCAGAAATTAACATTGCTACTCTTGATCTTTTAAAATTGGTGTTTGCATGATGTTTTTCCATCCTTTCCTTTTTTAGCTTATTCTTATATGGTTTCTTGAAGTAGCTTTTTATAGTTTTCATATTGATGAGTTGTGTTTTCTTACCCATTTTGCCACTCTTTATCTCTTAACTGGTGCATTCAATCCATTTACATTCAACTTAATTATCAATGTTATGTTGTTATGTACCGTCGAGTCACACCTGACTCATAGTGACCCCTCCTTGGGTTTTCGAGGCAGTATCACTACGGAAGTAGATTGCCCCATCTTCCTTCCGAGGA
>NW_006922157.1:618449-621907 GCF_000298275.1 Orycteropus afer afer | reverse complement strand
TTTTAGTGTTATAAGTTTATTTTATTATTTATTTTTTTAATCTGGTTGGTTTCTGAGTGATATTGTCATGTGTCTTAATGTCATATTAGTTGCCTGATATTGTTGGTTCTCTATCCAAAGGACTGCTTTTAGCATTTCTTGAAAAGTTGGCCTGATTATCACAAATTCCTTTCATTTCTGTTTGTCTGGAAAGACCTTATTTCTCCATTGTATTTAAGGGATAATTTTGCTGGATTTATACTTCTTGGGAAAAAAAATAATCAACGCCTTGAGTTGCAATATTGTAAGATTCTATGGGAAAAATATTGAATGATTCAGGAAGCATCAAAAGAAGATGGAAGAAATTCAGAGAATCACTGCACAAAGAGGAGAGGGCTGATGTTCAACTATTTTAGGAAGTAGCATATGATCAAGAACCAATGATATTGAAGAAAGACGTTAAAGCTACACTGAAGGAATTGGTAAATAGCAAGATTCCAGGAATTGGCAGAATATTCATTGAGATGTTTCAACAAACAGATGCTGTGCTGGAGGAAAGCTACCTGGACAGCTGACTGAAAGAGATCCTTATTTGTACCCATTCCAAAGAAAGGTGATCCAAGAGAATGTAAAAATTATCAAACAATATCATTAATGTCACATGCAAGTAAAATTTTGCTGAAAATAATTCAAAAATCGTTGTAACAATATATCAACAGGGAATTTCCAGATATGCAACCTGGATTTAGAAGGGGATGTGGCATGAGGGATATCATTGCTTATGTCAGATGAATGTTGGCTGAAAGCAACAATACTAGAAAGATGTTTACTTGTGTTTTATTGACAATGCAAAACATTCAACTATATGGTTCATAACAAATTATGGATAGCTTTGTGAATAATGGGAATTCTAGAACACTTAATTGTGCTTATGAGAAACCCCTGCATAGACCTTCCCGGCCAATGCAAGGTGTTTTTAGGAGCTCTGGTAGCATAGTGCCTAAGGCACTTGACTGCTAACCAGAAGGCTGGTGGTTCAAACCCACCAGCCACTCCTCAGAAGGAAGGTTGGGCAATCCTACTTCCGTAGTGATACTGCCTCGGAAACCCAAGGAGGGGTCGCTATGAGTCGGGGCCAACTCGATGGCAAATAACAACACAACAACAAAAGACCAAGAGGCTGTTGTTCCAACAGAAAAAAGGTGATACTGCATGGTTTAAAATCAGGAAGAGTGTGCTCAATGTTGTGTCTTTTCACCATACTTGTTTAATCCATAGACTGAGAAAATAATTCCAAGAAGCTGGACTCTATGAAGAATGAAGTATCAGGATTGGAGAAAAAAATCATTAACAACCTGCAATATACAGATGGCACAACCTTGCTTGCTGAAAGTAAACATGAATTGAAGCACTTACTGATAAAGATTAAAGACTATAATATGCAGAATAGATTATACCTCAACATAAAGAAAACAAAAATCCTCACAATTGGACCAATAAACAATGCCACTATAAATGGAGAAAAGATTTAAGTTGTCAAAGATTTCATCTTACTTGGATCCACAATCAACACCAATGGAAGCAGCAGTCAAGACATCAGATGAAGTATTGCAATGGGAAAATCTGCTGCAAACGATCTCTTTAAAGTGTTGAAAGGTAAAGACATCACTTTGAAGATGAAGGTACAACTAACCAAAGCCATGGTATTTTCAATTGCCTCATGTGCATGTGAAAGCTGGACAATAAATAGGGAAAACCGAAGAAGAGTTGATGCTTTTGAGTTGTGGTATTGGTGAAAAATATTGAAAGAACCATGGACGGCCATGACTTGTCTGTCACTTTGTCATACTGTGGTGGTTTGTGTGTTGCTGTGAGGCTGGAGACTTATACTACCAGTATTTAAATTACCAACAGTGTCACCCATCGTGGACAGGTTTCAGCAGAGCTACCAGACTAAGACAGACTTGGGAAAAGGATGGGGCCATCCACTTCTCAAAGAATTGGCCAGTGAAAACCTTATGAATAGCAGTGACACACCGTCTGATATATTACTGGAAAACTTTATGAATAGCCCTGAAACATTTTCTGATATAGTGCTGGAAGATAAGCCCCTCAGGTCAGAAGGCACTCAAAATACAACTGGGGAAGAGCTGCCTCCTCAGAGTAGAGGCAACCTTAATGATGTGGATGAAGTAAAGCTATTGGGACCTCCATTTGCTGAGGTGGCATGACTCAAAATAAGAAGAAATAGTCGCAAACATTCATTAATAATTGGAACATGGAATGCATGAAGTATGAATCTAGGAAAATTGGAAGTTGTCAAAAATAAAATGCAATGCATAAAGATCAATATCCTAGGCATTAGTGAGCTAAAATGTACTGGTTTTGGCAATTTTGAATCAGACAACCATATGATCTACTATTCCAGGAATGACAAATTGAAGAGGAATGGCATGGCATTCATCATCTCAAAGAATGTATCACGATCTTTCCTGAAGTACAATGCTGTCAGCGATAGGATGATATCCATACACCTACAAGGAAGACCAGTTAACAATACTATTATTCAAATTTATGCATCAACCGCCAAAGACAAAGATGAGGAAATTGAAGATTTTTACCAACTTCTGCAGTCTGAAATTGACTAAACATGCAATCAGGATGTGTTGATTATCACTGGGGATTGGAATGCAAAAGTTGGAAACAAAGAAGAATCAATGGCAGTTGGAAACTATGGCCTTCATGATAGAAATAATGCTGGAGATAGCATGATAGAATTTTGTAATACCAATGACTTATTCATTGCAAATACCTTCTATAGACAACATAAATGGTGTCTATATATGTGGATGTGGCTATATATGTGGATATAGATGAAGTACACAGGAATCAGATCGACTACATCTGTGGAAAGAGGCTATGGATATCAATATCTTCAGCCAAAACAAGGCCAGGAGCTGACTGTGGCTCCTGGCCATCAACCACTCATATGAAATTTCGACTTGAAGCTGAAGACAATTAAAACAAGTCCACAAGAGCCAAATATGACTTAATTATATCCCTCATTGAATTTAAAGACCATCTAAAGAATAGACTTGATGCATTGAACACCAATGACCAAACACCAAAGGAATTGTGTGATGACATGAAGTACATCATCCATGAAGAAAGCAAAAGGTCATTAAAAAGACAAGAAAGGAAGAAAAGACTGAAATGGATGTCAGAAGGGATTCTGAAATTTGCCTTTGAATGGAGAGTAGCTAAAGCTAATGGAAGAAAGATTAAAAAAAGACACTATAAAGAGCTGAACAGAAGATTTCAAAGAGCAGCTCGAGAAGACAAAGTCATTTATTATAATGAAATGTGCAAAGACCTGGAGTTAGAAAACCAAAAGGGAAGCACACACTCAGCATTTCTCAAGCTGAAAGAATTGAAGAAAAAAATTCAAGCCTCGAGTAGAAATATTGAAAGAGCTCTGG
>NW_006922157.1:613876-614568 GCF_000298275.1 Orycteropus afer afer | reverse complement strand
TGGAGATGGAGGAAGTGGCTCTCGCTCAGTAAGTGAAGTCTCAGGAGTTGTGGGTGTAGTTGTGTCTTATGAGGATCGTTGTTTTCTCCCACTCAGTTAGACACAAATTACAATTGAATAACCATCAAAAAACTTAAAGCCCATGGATAAAAACACCCAATGTAATCACACAGGAACAGTAACCAAAAAAAAGAAAAGCAGAAAAAAACAAGCAAACTTACAATATCTTGGGATAGGGCACTAAGAAGAAAAAAAAAAAAAAGTAGGGAAGGAGATAATAAGTGAAGAAAAAAACAGAAACATTGCAAAAAGAAAAACAAGGAATGGGGTTTGTCACAAGAAAAAAAAAGGGGGGGTTAAAAGGAAAAAAAAAACAAAAACCTTAAATTGGGGTGGGGCCAAATTTCAACCAGGCACAGGGAAAAGAAAAAAATAATGCTGAAAACTAGGACCCGGTAGGGAAAAGTTAAGAATAATAATACAAAGGACAAAAGTATTAATAATATTAGTTTATTTGAAATGGCCAAATACAAGCAAACTAATCACTGGGAAAAAGAAAGCAAAAAAAAAAAATAATAATCAGTGGAGGACTGGGTTGGGCACCCAGCTCTGTCTGAGCACACAGACTGTGATGGAGTTCCTGTGGGCCCAGAAGGTAGGTGGGAGTGGGGATGGCCACACCTCCGTTCACC
>NW_006922157.1:611286-613131 GCF_000298275.1 Orycteropus afer afer | reverse complement strand
AAGAAGTGCAGACTGAATGTTCCTTGGAAGTGAGAATGGCTAGATTTCGTCTCACCTACTTTGGTCATGTTGTCAGAAGGGACCACTCCTTGGAGAAGGATATCATGCTTAGTAAATTAGATGGTCAGTGAAAATGGAAAGACCCTCAAGGATATGGGTTGACACAGTGGCTCCAACAATTGGCTCAGGTATAGCAAGGATTGTGATGCTAGCACAGAACCGGGCAGTGTTTTGTTCTGTTGTACATTGGGTCGCTATGAGTCGGAGCCAACTCAACGGCACCTAGTGATAACAACAACAACACTATGGATTGCCAGAAGAATGAAAAGGTTTGTCCTGCACAAAGCACAGCCAGAATGCTCCTTTGAGAATGGTCAGACTTTGTCACACCTACTTTGTTCATGTTGTCATAAGGGACCATTCCCTGCATTCCCTGTAGAAGGATATCATGCTTGGTAAAGTAGAGGGTCAGTGAAAAGGGGGAAGACCCTCAATGAGAGGGATTGACACAGTGGCTGTAACAATAAACTCAGGCATAGCAAGGATTGTGAAGATGGCCCAGGACCAGAGAGTGTTTTGTTCTGTTGTATATAGGGTCTCTATGCGTTGGAGCCAACTTGACAACACCTAACAACACACTTCTTGGTTGTAATTTTTTTCCTTTCAACATTTTATATATGTCATCCCATTGCCTTCTTCCCTGCATTGTTTCTGCCAAGAGATCAGAGCTTAGTCCTATTGGTTCTCTTTTGTAGGTACCTTTTTGTTTTTTTCCTGGGCTGCTCTAAGGATTCTTTCTTTGTTTTTGTTTTGACAAACTTTGATTATGATATGTATTGATGATTTCCTTTTGGGGACTATACTGTTTAGAGTTCATTGAGCTTCTTGAATGAATATCTCCTCATCTTTTCATGATATTTGGGAAGTTTCTTGTCAACTAATCTTCAGCAATTTTCTGTGTACTTATTTTTTTAAAAAAAATTTTCTTCTGGAATTACTATTACTTGTATGTTATTCTTATCGGTGGTGTTCCACATAATTGTTAGACTTTCTTTATTTTTCTTCAATCTTTATTCTGGTCCTTCCTCTAACAATTTAGTAGTAAGGGATTTGTCTTCAATTCCACTGATTCTGTCTTCTATTGATTCAATTCTACTTCTTTGTTTTTCCAGTGCATTATCTATTTCTGAAATTTTAGTGTTAATTTTCTGGATTTCTAGATTTTTTTTATGGTTTCTAATTTTCTATTTATATTGTCAATTTGTTCTTATATTGTTTTCCTGAATTGTTCTAGTTTTTTCTGTGTTTTTCTTGATTTTGTCTATGATTTTTGTGATAGTTAAGGTTGTGTGTCAACTGGCTGGGCCATGATTCTCAGTGGTTTACCAGTTATTATGTAGTCATCCCCCATAATGAGTTCTGATATAATGTAATCACCTCCATGATGAGATCTGTTATGAGAAACCAATCAGTTGGAATGGAGTTTACTCAGAGGTGCAGACTGCTTCCAATATATACAGTTATCTTGGGAAAGATTTCTGGCTTTTTGCTTGATGTGTATCCTGCATCTGCCTCTTCTTCATCTTACCTCCAGTTCCTGGATTTGAAAGAGTGGCTTGCTATATTGCCTGCTAATTTTGAGATTGTTACCTTCACAGTCTGTGAGCCAATGGCCTGCCATCTTACCTGCCATCTTGGATCTTGGATTCTTCAGCCTCTCAATCCAGCAGGCTGCTATATTGCTTGCTGCCAATCTTGAGTCTGTCAGCCCCTGCAGCTACATGAGTAAGGAGAAAACACCAGCTTGTTGTCTTACTCATGGACCTGAGAACACCAGGCTCTACA
>NW_006922157.1:610191-611061 GCF_000298275.1 Orycteropus afer afer | reverse complement strand
TATTGCTTTAGCTTTCTCAAGAACCCAGCCAAAGACAACTTCCTTGCTGTTGACTTTATTTTTGTTGATTTCTTTATTAATCTGTTGGAGGGTCCTGAATATAATTCTTTTGAATTGCTTATCAGGTACTTCCAATATCATTTCTTTGTTCAGAATATTTTTTGGCCCTTTTTTTCTGAACATTTGCTTAATCCATCTCGTCCTCCTCTGTGTGTGTGTGTGTGTGTGTGTGTGATTTGAAGTTGTCTGTTGTCTCTGAGACACTGTGATGTTTTTGTGTTTATTTGTCCATTATATGCTGGCTTGCTTCACCCTGATTTTCTGTTTGGTTTTGTTTTAATATATCCAGGCAATAGGGTAGGTGTGCTACTCTGGTTTCTAGATTTGTAGCAGTAGATTGCTCACCTGTCTCTAGGTAGATTTGGTAGTGTGTGTGAGTGTGGAAAAACCATCAGCTTGTTGCTCAACAAGTCTCTGATATCTAGTGGTACAGAGCAGCTGATGGCAGGGTAGAAAGATCTCTGCCATTGTTTGACATTGATCCAGTGGTGCTGGAGAGAGTGATAGCACTCATCCAGTGGGTGGGATGGCAGGTGTGGTGGGTATGGTTAGGTAGGGTCACTAGCTACTGACTTTTGTCTCAGGATTTCAGAGTTATCTTCTACATCTAATTCACCTGTTTTCTCATTTCTTTGTTGTAAGAGGAATGTCATGGCTCCTGCCTAAGCTGCCATCTTGGACTGCCCCTCTGATTTCTAGGAATTCCTTATATATTCTGGATACTAGATGTCAGTTATATTTGTATAGTTGCAAATATCTTTTCCTAGTTGGATTTTATTTATATGTAAATGTGAAATAAAAAATTACTCT
>NW_006922157.1:608565-609928 GCF_000298275.1 Orycteropus afer afer | reverse complement strand
TGACAAAACACACAGAAGCAAAAAAAAAAAAGTAAAAATTAAGCTACATAAAAATAAAATCTTATGGCAGGCAGGAAAAAATTCCTAATGAATGTCAAAGAGAAATGAAAACATGAGGGAAATATTTGTTACTTATTTCAAAGACAAAGGGCTAATATACCCAATATGTGAAGGGCTCCGACAATCAATTTATATATGAGCAAAGGATACAAAAGACAGTTTATTGGAAAGGAAAAACAAATGCCACTTAACACATGAGAAGATGCTCTAGTTCACTCATAAAAGTTCAATAGATACCATTTTCACTTATCAGACTGACAAATATGAAAGTTGATAACACACTATATTATTGAGGGTGTAGAGCAATAGGCATCCTCATATAATGCTGATCAGAAAGCAAATTGGTAGACCCTTAGTTGTGGGTAAGTTGGTAGCATCTATCAAGATTACTAATGCACATACTTTTTGACCTAGAAAGTGTGCTCCTAGGAATTTATGTACACACAAATTTAATTACACACTAATATCTACATAGCTTTAGAAAAACTCATAAAAGGAATCTAATGTGAATGTTTTTAAAAAGAATCTTTTTTCTTGAGACCTCAGATAAGCAAATCACTACTGAAGACAAAATACAAAGTAGGCAGTCTCACAATCCCCAATCTCAAAACCTACTATACAACTACGGTAGTCAAAACAGTGTGATATCAGTACAGTAATAGACCAGTGGAATAGAATTGAGAATCCAGTTATAGACTCATCAATCTATGGATAGTTGATTTTTGACAAAAGTTTGAAACCCAATAAATGGGAGAGAGATAGCCTCTTTAGCAACTGATGCTGACAAAGTTGGATATCTGTTTGCAGAAAAATGAAACAAGATCCATACCTCACACAGAAATGAACTCAAAATGGATCAGAGACCTAAATGTAAAACCTAAAACCATAAAGTTAATCAAAGATAAAATAGGGGCAAACCTAGGGGCCCTAATTTATGGCACAAATAGACTATCAAACATGACCCAAAATGCACAAACAGCAGAAGATAAAGTAGGTGACTGGGACCTTTTGAATATTAAATTCTTATGTGTATCAAAAGACTTCTCCAAAAGAGTAAAAATAGAACCTACAGATTGGGAAATAATATTTGACTAAGACATATCCAACAAGGGACTTATCTCTAAAGTGTATAGAAATGTCAATACCTCAGCATCAAAAAGACAAACAGTCCAATTCAAAAATGGGCAAAGGCTATGAACTTCACTTAAGAAGATATGGAAGCTCTGGTGGCATAGTGCCTAAGGCATTTGCCTCCTAACTAGAAGGCTGGTGGTTCAAACCCACTAGCCACTCCTCAGAAGGA
>NW_006922157.1:606144-608465 GCF_000298275.1 Orycteropus afer afer | reverse complement strand
GGGCAATCTACTTCTGTAGTGATATTGCCTTGGAAACTCAAGGAGGGGTTGCTATGTGTCAGATCCAACTTGACGGCAGTGAGTTTGAAAGAAGATATACAGGTGGCCAACAAACACATGAAGAAATGCTCATAATCATTAGCTATAGAGAGATGCAAATCAAAACAACAATGAGATATCATCTCACCCCAGCAGTAATAGCAAAGTGCTAGCAAAAATAATAGCAACAGGGGAAAATAACAAATGCTGGTGAGGGTGTAGAGAGATTTGAACTCTCATACACAGCTGATGGGACTGTAAAATGGTACAGTGTTTATGGAAAATGGTAGGGCAATTCCTTAAAAAGTTGGAAATAGAAATCTCATTTAATCCAACAATTCCACTGTTAGGAATATATCCTAAAAAGGTGAGATCCAGGACATGAATAGACATATGCACACCCATGTTCATTGCAGCACCACCACTATTGCAAATAGATGGGAACAACCTAACTGTCAGCAATAAATGGATAACCAAATTATGGTACCTGCACACAATGTAATACTATGCAATAGTAAAGAATAATGAAGAATCCACAAATCAACTCATAATGTGGATGAACTTGGAGAACATTTTGCTGAGTGAAATAAGTCCATCACAGATGGACAAATATTATATGAATCTGTTATTATAAAAAGTCAAGGAATGGTTCATGCAGGGAAGGAAATTTACTTTGTTGGTTACCAGGTATGGGAGGGAAGGAGATGGAAAAATTCTGACTAGTTAAGAGTCATGTGTTGATTTAGGTGAAGAGAAAGGCAATATAAAAAAGTATGTGAGCAGCACAATAATAGGGAAAAAGAGGACACAGAGAGGTGCACAAAATGTATAGACAACAGAGGCATATATTATTACATACATAATACTGCATTATCAGTAACAACAAACACTAGTCTATGGGTGGATACATAAAAAGGTGAGAACATCAGGTGTGGGTAGGTGAATGGGAATATACCCATGACCATAGATAGATTTGGCTGATGATAATCCCACATGAGTATTTGTGCTACAAAAATATCCATATACATTATAGAACTAACAAAGGACATGGTTAGAGTAACTTCTTAGAGACAACCAAGCAACATGACGGAGTGAGTCACCGGGCCTGTGGGCTCAGGACCATGTTCTCAGGGGGCATTAAGCTCAATTGGCACAATATAGTACATAAAAGTATTATTCTCCATCTTCCTTTGGTGAGTAGCAAGTGGGCTCTTAAAAGCTTTTGAGCAATCATCTAAGATGCAACTTTTGGTCTCCCTTTGTCTGGAGCAAAGAAGAGTGAAGAAAATGAAAGTCATAAGGACACAATTATTTACCTCAGCTTTCATGACCCTGAGACCAGAAGAACTACATGATGTCTGGCTACCAATGCCAACCACTCAGAAAGGGATAAAAATTGGAGATTCTGGATAGCATGGGAGGAAAAATGTGAAACAAAATTCAAAAACACAAAAATCACCAGAATTACTGATCAGATAGAGACTGGTAAAATCCCCAAGACTATGACCCCAGATTATCCTTTGGGCCTGGAACTAGACTCACTTCCAGCTCTCAGCCAAAAGGTAGAAAGGCCCATAAGTAGAACACATACCCCAGGGAGATACATCTGGTGGTGTTGTGTCTAAGGCATTTGACTCCTAACCAGAAGGCTGGCAGTTCAAATCCACCAGCCACTCCTCGTAAGGAAGGTTGGGCAATCTACTTTCATAGTGATACCACCTTGAAAACCCAAGGAGGGGTTGCTAAGAGTTGAGATGACTCAATGGCAGTGAGTTTGGTTTTTGTTTTGTTTTGTTTTGTTACCACAAGCAGATGCACCTCTTAGAACAATCAACTGTGATTAGAAGGGCAGCATTTAAATAGGGAGAATGCTGGACAGATAAGAATGCACAGATAAGAAGGACAGAGGGAAGGGGTAGTCACTAGGAGGAGATGGGAGGAGAGCTGTTTATTGTTCGGATTGTAATCAGTGCCGTGAAACAAAATGTGTATGAACTGTTGGGAATAAAATGAATCTCCTTTGTAAATTTGCACCCAAATCACAATAATTTGTTTTTTTAGAAACTCTTTTTTCTTTCTGGTTTTACATGTCTCCCTCTTCCATCTACATCATTGCTCCCTATAACCCATTACAATAACCCAGTATTTATTAATCCATATTTTTCTTCACACTTGTATAATCATATGTGGAAACAATTTTAGTTATCTAGTACTACTGTAGGGAGCTCTGGTGGCATAGTGCCAAAGGCATTTGACTGCTAACCAGAAGGGTGGTAGTTCAA
>NW_006922157.1:598626-605239 GCF_000298275.1 Orycteropus afer afer | reverse complement strand
ATGGCAGTCTGCTTCTGTAAAGATTTAAAAAAAAAAAAGAAAGAAAACTCACTGCTGCTAAGTCAATTCGACTCATTGTGACCCCTCCTTGGATTTCTGAGGCGGTATCTCTATGGAAGTACATTGCTCAATCCTCCTGCCGAGAAGTGGCTGGTGGGTTTGAACTGCCAGCCTTCTGGTTAGCAGTCAAATGCCTTAGGCTCTACACCACCAGAGCTTTAGAAATTCCTGGGGGGCAGTTCTACTCTGTCTTATAGGGTCACTATGAGTTGGAATCAACTCAATGGCAACAAGTCTGTTTTTTTTTTTTATTTGGTATTTATACTTATGTGTATGTATATATACATATGCAATACATATATGAGTTTTCATCTGTCCTTCTTTATTAAATGGGATCATATATAGAATTTTCAGCTTCTTGCTTTTCTCACTCAACTGGCATAGTTCTAATTACTAAGCTTCAATGGCTGTTTAATATCCCATGATGTGGATGTGCCATAATCTATTTAATAATTAATCTATTGACAGGCAATTATTATTTTCAGTTTTTTAACACTATGAACAATGCTGCAACACAAATCTTTGTACACATAGGTCCTTAGGTGCCAGAGATTGTATTTCCATGGGATAATGTCCCAGAAGTAGAATTGCTGGAGTGAATGGTATGTATCTTGAATTTTAATATATGGTGCCAGGTTTCTTTCTCAAAAGGCTGAAGAGCTGCATACTTCTACCAGCAATGTGTGACCTCGCACCTTGGCTGAATTGCCTGATCTTGGAGCAGAGAGATTCCTGACACAAGATGGGTCAATTGGGCTCTTCTCCCAGGAATTTAAAACTCAAAAGGAAAGACATGGAGACTGGGAGAATTGGAGTTGAGTCTTGTTCACATCAATCAATTCTGAAAGCTAACCCAATATCTTTCAAATACAGTCTTATTTTTTTGCCCAACTTAGCCAGAATTGAGTTACGTTGCTTGCAAAAAATAAAAGGAACTTTTAAACTCTGGTCACAGACTGAGCCCTAAACTTGGTCACACATGGAGCCCTGGTCCCAGCCACAAATTCAACTCTGAGAGATGGTTTGGGAGTCTCTGGGTTATAGGAAATAATGGACCAACAGGAAATCTGATGGGGTAGGGAGTGGGAGTGAAGTCTGGGATTTGGTTTGTGAGGAGGTAGTGGGCAAGGAACTCTGAGCTGTTTCAAGGTAGTGAGGACAGAGCAGGAATGTGAGAGTGCCAGGAGTGTGGAGCTGGATGAGGTTGAACTTGGTCCCCTTGGTCTGTATTACTGCTCTGCTAGAGCTTGGGTCAGTCTGAAGAGACAGATCCTGCACCCCAGGGTCAACTGAGAGAAACTCATTGAGAGAGTTTTAAGCAACCTGAAATGCCAAGGTCTCCTCCTTTGTCTCTTTCAACCCTCTCTTCCAGCTGGGTGGGACTCCCAAGCTTCCTAGTCCCTCTCTCCTATGCCCTGACTTCTCATAGGCCTTCCAGTCACCTTCCTTCTCCTCCTATTCTCCCATCTCCACTCTCCATCTTTCCCCTTTGATTGGCTTCCCACTGGGTTCCCACTGCTGAGTTTCAAGGATTCAGACTATTTGTGGGAGGAAGATGAGGGAATTTAAAAAGATTTACACCCTTTGAAACCCAGTGGGGGTCGCTATAAGTTGGAATCGACTGGATGACAGTGGGTTTGGTTGGTTTTAGTACACAGCTCCCTTCTCTTCTTTGTATAGATGGGAAGTTCTTGTCAAGATCTGGTCCCAGATTCACCATAAGGATTTCTCTCAGGAATTAGGGCACAGAACTTTCTGGAGGGAAAAGCCAGGATTGTAGGGAGGGGACTAACATTTATTACATTCCAGGTACTTCATATGCATTCAGCATAGTGCCTAAGGCACTTGACTGCTAACCAGAAGGCTGGCGGTTCAAACCCACCAGCCACTTCTCAGAAGGAAGGTTGGGCCATCTACTTCTGTAGTGATACCACCTCAAAAACCCAAGGAGGGGTTGCTATGAGTCTGGTCCGACTTGACGGCACAAAACAACAAAAAACATTTATTCTTCACAGTAACCCTGTGAGGTAGCAATTCTTATGTCCAGAGGGAGAAGATGAGGCTCAGAGATGTTAAGGGATTTATGCAAAGCTATTCAGCTAGAGGTAGCAGAGCTAGAATTTGGACCCAGGACCATTAACTCTAAAGCCATACTTTCCCTACTGCACCAGGATGCTTCCAAGCCTAGGCAAAAAGGAATGTGGTGGCCTCAGTTGCTAGGTAAAGGGGATGACTTTCCAGGTAAGGAGTTCTTGGTGTAAGCCTACAGCAGCTTAATGGATCTCAGGCTGGGTTCCTGCCCCTGGGTTTAGGCATCTGTATGGAGTGGGTGGAGAGGTCTAGCTGGGGTTGAACACAGGCTAAGTTAGAGAAGCAGAGAAGCAAGTTTCCCTTATCCCTACCTTCAGTAGCTGCTTATGCAACGGTAGTCACCCTTTTTCCAAGGGTTTCCTCTCTCCCTTCAGTACCTCTGTGCTTCACCAACAGACAGATAAAAGAGACAGTTGGTGGTGCTGGGGAGATGGCAAGGGGAGAGTCCAAAGGCTGGGACACACTATTACTTCACAGGCAAGAACTCTTGATGGACCCTAGGTGGATCCCTTCACCTCTCTGGGTTTCACTGTTCCCATCTCTGCAATGGAGAGGTTGTACTAGAAGACTTCTGAAGCCCATGCCAATTCTGCCAGTCTTTGTGTGATGGGGCCTATCTGGGCAAGGAAGTCCTATGGTTATGTCAGTTAGGTGAGTATTGGTCACAGAACATGATTGAGAGAGGGACAAGGGCAGCAGCTATGGTGAATTTTTAAGACACATCTATAGCTGGCAAGAAAATAACTCTATTTTTCCCTTCTTGGGATACAAGTTCTGCCCTTGGCTGTCTCATTCATAATTGAAAAGTGGAGAATAAGCAAATAGGGAGCTGATGTTATGGAAAATGTAAGAATTGAAAAGAGAATTACTAGATGAAGTGCAAAGAGGCAATAAAGAACTGTAAACACTACTGGCTACCTCTGACAAGAAGAGGATATGGTACCTCCAAGATAAAGTCAACCATCAGACTTCCTTGGAGACATGTGGCACTGGGTGGGTACTTAAACTGGGCTCTAGTTCTAGCCATGATAATCCTTTTTGCTTTGTGACTCTGAACAAGTCTTTTTCATCCCTAAGCCTCAATGCTTCAATCTGGAAAATGAGAGTTTGGGCCTAAAAACCCTCCAAGGGCTCTGACAACTCTCAAAGTCCAGAATCTTGTATAAGCCTGCTCTGAGCCAACCCCTTTGAGCTGGCAATGACTGCTGAGTTCTAATGTGCTGATGAACTGTGGCATCAGAGTAACTTTGGTGCTTTGGGGTCATCCTATGATCAAATGCAAAGTTCTTACCACGGCCTAGAGCCTGGGATTGATTAGTTTCCTGCCCACCTTTCCAGCTTCCCTTATTCCAATCTTTACTATACTTCCCCACTCCAAATTCCACTGACCCCTTTCCCTTGTCTAGAACCTGCCAAACTCCTTCTTGCTTCCACATATTTACACACGCTATTCACCACACTTGGAACACAGTTCCCTTACCATTTTGCTGGCTAATGCTTCCTTCTGATTGTAGCTGAAATGGCACCTCCTCCAGAAGTCTTCTTGAAACCTTAGGCTACACCAATTCCTACTCTGAATCATTCTTGTAGCATCACAAAATTCACTATAATAGTAAATACTCATGGCACGTATTTTTCATAGCTGTCTCCCCTCCAAAATTACTATAAGCTCCATGATGGAAGTGACCTTGTTTATGTTGTTCACAACTCTATCCCTGGTGTCTGATACTATGCCTGGGAAACTTTCAAGCAATAAATATTTCTTGAAAAATAAATCCTAGCAGCTACCATATACTGCAGACCAGCTGGGGTCCAGGTACAGACACACAGGATCCCCTTTGGTCCTTGTATCATGTCCTCTATTCTCATTTCCTAGGTGAGGAAAGAGATGGCAGAAAGGGGATGGGTTTTGTCCTGGTGCAGCTGGCTGAGCTACGTGGAGTTTGGTCTGCCTTCTTCATGCCTTCTTTTCTACCCACTACTTTTTGGAGAAAGGAGCTTTGGTGGCATAGTGGACTAAAGCATTTGACTGCTAACCAGAAGTTTGGCAGTTCAAACCCACCAGCCACTCCTCAGAAAGAAGACTGGGCAATTTACTTCTGTAAAGATTTTCTGCCTCAGAAACCCAAAAGGGGGTCACTGTGAGTCAGAATCAACTCAATGGCAGTGAGTTTCATTTTTGATTTTTTACTCTTTGGAAAGGAGCAGCAGCTGTGACCTCTCCTCATGTTCCCATAGCAACTAGTGCTCACCTTCTGCTCACACTTGTTTCTAATTGTCTGATTATACATCTTCTCCCCCACCAGCTCAGGAACTTCTTGAGAGCAGGTCCATGGTGACTCTGCTCACCATTGCATGGCTCCAAGCTCAATGTGTATTAGTTATATGAACCAAAATGAATGCATGACCATACATGCACATTGGTTTTTAAAAGCATTCATCACAAATAAGGTGCCTGGCAGCCTGTAGTGTCCAGGAGAAGGGGTCTTGAAGATTAGTGCTCCTCAGCTCACCTCTGCTGAGTGGCATGGGTAACCAGCACCCTTTCTACTTTTCCCCCTGCTGCCTGGGAAAACTTTTTACAAAACAGTCAAGGCAGCTTGTAGTATGGCCAGCCGGTAGGCATGAGAGGGATGCTGGAGATGGTGCTGACATCTCCTCCCCATTGGTCCCCCCATGAACACGCACATGTGTGCACACATGTGAGGGTGTGTCCTCACCACTTATTTCTGATGAAAGTCATCTCATATGGCCAGTTTTGCTTTTAGAATTACCAACAACAACTGAATTTCATACTCAATTTTAATGCTTTGTTCACAATCTTATCAGGTGGTCCTGTTCTCTCTTTGTTCCCATTGCAACCATCTTAATCCAGCTTACCAACATCTTCCCCTGAGCTGCTCCAATTAGCTACTTCTCTAACTCCTGTCTGGCCCCACCTCTAATCTTCTATGGTATGGACAGAATGAAAGCCCAAAACAGAAATCATCTTATGCTATTTCCAGTCAGTCTCACAAGGAAGGAAGGTGCTTATGTCATTTTTGTGGCATGACAAGGGTCTGTACAAACTACTGAAACAGCTAGAGGAAGAGAAAGCAGAGCTTTCAGTTTAGTCTTTAAATGTTTCCTGAGTGACTCTGGGCCAGGAACACTCACAAGGATGGGACAATAGGAATCCCTACTCTAGTGGACCAACACTTGTCTGTCTGTTTGCCATACTGTGGTGGTTTGCATCTTGCTGTGATGCTGAAAGCTATGCCACCAGTATTTAAAGTACCAGCAGGATCACTCATGGGGGGGGCAGGTTTCAGCAGAGCTTCCAGATGAAGATAGACTGGGAAGAAAGATAGGGCTATCCACCTCTGAAAAATAAATGGCCACTGAAAATCTGATTAGCAGTGAAACATTGACTGATATATTTCTGGAAGATGAGACCCTCCAGTTAGAAGACATTCAAATTAGAGTGAGAAGAGCTGCCTTCTCAAAGTAGAGTTGACTTTAATGATGTGGGTGGAGTAAATTTTGGGGGACCTTCATGTGATGATGAGGAGCTCTGGTAGCATAGTGCCTAAGGCATTAGACTGCTAACCAGAAGGGTAGTGGTTCAAACCCATCAGCCACTACTCGGAAGGAAGGTTGGCCAATCTACTTCCATAGTGATACTTCCTCAGAAACCCAAGGAGGGGTTGCTATGAGTCAGACACCAGTCTACAGAGGTGGGTTTCATTTGATGATGGGGCATGACTCAAAATGGGAAGAAACAGCTGCAAGCATTCATTAATAATAGGAACATGGAACTCATGAAGTATGAATCTAGGAAAATTGGAAGTTGTCAACAATGAAATGGAACACATAAAGATCAAAGATGTATTGCTAATTACTGGTGATTGGAATGTGAAAGTTGGATACAAGGAAGAATCATAGGTAGTTGGAAAATAAGGCCTTGGTGATAAAAATGATGCCAGAGATCACATGATAGAATTTTGCAGGACCAATGATGTGTTCATTGCACATACCCTTTTCAACAACATAAATGGCAGCTGTACATGTAGACCTTGCCAGATGGAATATACACAATCACATCCACTACATCTGTGGAAAGAGGTGATGGAGAAGCTCAATATCATCAGTGAAAACAAGGCCAGGAGCTGACTGTGAAACAGACCATCAATTGTTCATATGCAAGTTAAAGTTGAAGCTGACACCAATTAAGACAAATCCATGAGAACCTAAATATGACCTTGAGTATATCTCATCTAAGAATTTAGAGAATAGATTTGATGCATTAAACATCAATGACCGAAGACCAGACAAGTTGTGGGATGACGTCAAGAACATCATCCATGAAGAAAGCAAAAGGTCATTAAAAAGACAGGGAAGGAAAAAAAGGCCAAAATGGATGTCAGAAGAGACTCTGAAACTTGCTCTGTAAAAGAGAGTAGATAAAGTGAAAGGAAGAAAT
>NW_006922157.1:594824-598326 GCF_000298275.1 Orycteropus afer afer | reverse complement strand
ACCCTGAATGACTGGCAAAAAACAAGGCTCCAGGAATTGACGGAATACTCATTGAGATGTTTCAACATACAGATGCAGCCCTGGAGACACTTGCTCATTTACACCAAGAAATTCGAGAGATAGCTACCTCACCAACTGACTGGAAGACTCGTGTGCATTCCAAAGAAAGGTGATCTAAGAGAATGTGGAAGTTATCAAAAAATATTAATATCATGCAAATACAATTTTGCTGAAGATAATTCAAAAAAGGTTTTGGTAGTATATTGACAAGAGAACTTCCAGAAATTCAAGCTGGATTCAGAAGAAGACCTAGAATGAGCAATATCATTTTTACTGTCAGATGGATCTTGGCTGAAAGCAGAGAGTACCAGAAAGGGGTTTACCTGTGTTTTATTGAGTATACCAAGACTTCCACTGTGTGGATCATAATGAATTATGGATAATATTGCAAAGAATGGGAATTCCAGAACACTTAATTGTGCTCAAGAGGAACCTGTATATTGACCAAGACACTGTTGTTTCAAAAGAACAAAGGAATACTGCATGGTTTACACTCAGGAAGGGTGTGCGTCAGGGTTGTATCTTTTCACCATACTTACTCAATTTGTATGCTGAGAAAATAATCCAAGAAACTGGACTATATGGAGAAGAACAGGACATCAGGATTGGAGGAAGACTCATTAACAACCTGTAGTATGCAGATGACACAGCCTTGCTTGTTGAAAGTGAAGATGACTAGAAGCACTTACTGACGAAGACCAAAGACTACAGTCTTCAATATAGATTGCACCTCAACATAAAGAAAACAAAGATCCTCACAACTGGACCAATAAGCAGCATCACAACAAATGGATAAAAGATTAAAGCTGTCAGGGATTTCATTTTACTTGGATCCACAATCAATACCCATGGAAACAGCAGTCAAGAAATTAGATTTCATAATGCAATGGACAAATCTGCTGCAAAAGGCCTTTTTAAAGTGTTAAGAAGCAAAGATGTCAATTTGAAAACTAAGATGCATCTAATCTAAGCCACAGTACTTCCAATCACCTCATATGCATGTAAAAATTGGACAATGAATAAGTAAAACCAAAGAAGAGTTGATACCTTTGAATTGTGGTGTTAGTGAAGAATACTGAAGATACCATGGACTGCCAGAAGAATGAAGAAATCCATCCTGGTGAAATGCAGCCAGAATGCTCCTTGGAAGCAAGAATGGCCAGACTTTGGTTCTTTTGTCATGCTGTCAGAGGAAACAAGTCCTTGGAGAAGGATATCATGCTTGGTAAAGTAGAGGGTAAGTAATAAAGGGGAAGTCCCTCAATGAGATGGATTGATGCAGTGGCTACAATGATGGGTTCAAGCACAGCAAATATTGTGAGGATGCTGTAGAGCCAATCTGTGTTTCATTCTGTTGTACTTGGGATGCCTATGAGTTGGAGCTGACTCAACCACACCTAACAACAAACCTAGTGGAAGGGACAGGGAAATAAAAATCATTGTGACCTGCAGTTTGCATAGAGTGCTAGGGGAATGAACACAGAACTGTAGAATCAGGGAAGCTTCACAGAGGAAGGAATATTTGAGCTTCATATCAGGTGAGAAATAACAGAAACCATCTTTGACTAACTTAAGAGATAAAGGAATTTATGGAGCAGCAGAGAGAGGCTCTAGGGAGCTTATAGACATAAGAGAAATGGTAGAGAGAACCATGTTTGGAAAAACGTAAATAAAGGACGTTTTGGGGGTTAAAGTGGTAGGTGAGAAGATGTAGGAAGCAGAAATGGTTTGATCAGGATGCTGCCACTGAAATGAATGAAGTCTGTTTCCTCCATTCTTATGTTTCCTGCTCCAGATTCAAAGTCCAGAGAGAGCGTCCATGGGACCAAACTTGTTCCCTGCCTAGACTGGGGCTACCCTTTAGCTTCCATAGTAGGAAGCTTACTCCCCTTGACTCACTCCAATGGGACAGAGACAATCCAACAAAAGGAAACAGGAGTCTGAATAATGAATGCTAGGTAGCCATAAAATGACATGTCCACTCTCTGCTTGAGTGGAAAAGGAGAAAGGCATTCCAGGCTGACAAAACCAAATGGGCAAAGGCCCCAAAGCCTTTTGTGTCAAAGGAAGGTGGGCAGCATTATGTGACTGAAGTACGTGTGAAAGCAAGGTGAAGAGCCACAAGAGACGGGCAAGAGTGGAGAGAAGCTCAATCGGTGTGCCTTGTGGAGCGAACCTACGGGAGTCAGCTTCTGGATGGTAGAAGCAAGGGAAAATTGATAGACTGGCATGTTAAGACCTTTACTCTGGAGGTAGCAGGGATGAATAACAGATGGAAAAAACTGGAGTTGGGAGACAAGCAGGGAATTCTTGCAATCCTTCAGGCAAAAAATAGTGAGGTCTGAATTCCAGAGAGAGTGTCCATGGGACCAAACTTAGTTCTATGCCTGTCCCCTGCCTAGTCTGGGACAAAGGCTAAATCCCTTTAGCTTCCATAGTAGGAAGCTTACTCCATTTGACCCACTCCAATGGGACAGAGACAATCCAATAAAAGGAAACAGGAGTCTGAGTAATGAAGTGGATATGGATAGAGAGGAGATGATGGATTCAAGAATAATTTAGGACATAAAATATATGGAGTGGAAGGAGTGAGAGAGGGTGAGGAGTAAGAGATAACTGTGAAGGATTCAAGAGGAAGGGATAAGTTTGGGAGAAAGAGTTTGCACTTCCCTCTTAGGCTTCCGAAATTCCACCTCTCTCAATGCCAATTTGTTTAACAGTTAATGTCAGTCTAGCTCTACTAGTGTGTTCCAGGCACTGCCGTAGCAAGAGAGGGAGAGAAACAGTAAGAGAGGGGGAGAGGGAGAAAGAGAAAGAGAAAGAGAAGCAAACTCTGAATGGGCCTTCTCATACTCAGCTAGTGGGAACATAAAATGATACAATTTCTTTGGAGAACAATCTGGAGTGCATTTCACTGTTTTAAATGTGCATACATTAGAAAAGTGATTCCAAAATTTATCCTAAAGAAATACTTTAGAGGTTTGTATTCCAAGATGATGGGATAGGCAGAAAGTCTGCACAGACCCTCTTCAACAAAGAAAAGGGGAACCAATTAACACAGACACAGAAGATAATCCTGGACCCCTGAGTCTTGAAGGGAAGGATATAGAAGTGGACTAAACCCCAACTACAGAAGAATTTGCGTGAAAATACCAAAAAAGGAGACATATGGAGCTGCAGTCTGGCAGTGATCCTGAGTGATCCTGACAGTACCGACAGCTTGGAGAGTGCAGAGTGGTGGAAGGACCTAAGAATTAACCTAAAAATCAGCCCTGCTAGCCAGGGACTGCACGGAGGACTGCTCTAGTGGCTGTGGAATACAAGGGGAAGCAGCGGTGAAGAGGAAGGTGGGCTGAGCTGTGGACTTTTGCCTGTCCAGAGGGCGCCACCATTTTTAATGTTTACAAACGGCTTGACCATTTTGGATATTTAAAGAGACAGT
>NW_006922157.1:584535-592941 GCF_000298275.1 Orycteropus afer afer | reverse complement strand
ACAAGATTGTAAACAGGGAACCAGAGACATCATTGGCAAGTGAGGACAACTACAAACAAAAAGAGGGAAAAGACTGTGTAGTTACAGGACTTCTAAATGGTGAGGAAGTTGAGAGAGTTGCAAGATAGAATGGACTCTTCTGAACTCAGAGAGAGAACTATAAATCATAGCGTAGCCTCAAAGAAAAATGATAAACCTTCATATCACAATAAAAATGAGGACAAGCACAAATACTCAGCAAATACTAAAACAATAGCAACAAAGGAAATGATAACAGGATTCATAAACATAAAGAGATACTGTACTGAGCAGAATGGTCTGACAATGGGTGTAACATACCCAGACTTCTAGAAGCAATTAGAAAGGACAGGGGGAAGGTAATCTCAGGAGACAAAAACACAGGACTTTGTGCTTATCAGTAGGGTAGCAACTTGAGCTCCAGGACTTTGGCTGCAAATGTGACACGTTTATTACTAGCCAGTGATGTACAGGTATAAATAGTTCACATACATTTATTTTCGTTACTTATTTTACTTTAAATTAGCATTTGTAACGTGCATAACAGACATTTTTAGTTTCATTTAATACAGGAGGAGACAAGCATGGAGTTTCCTAAGCTCACATCACAAGATGCAAACACCACATACCCGCACCTGGTTTCTTTTAAACGTATGTGCATATAATTGATTTGATGGAGAGGCCTGAACATCTCTCAGAGATCCTGGGTTTACCTGGGGATTCAGTCACTGGATGAAATTTGGATGCTATTTGTTACAGACTGAATTGAGTCCCCAAAAAAGTTACTTAGAAGTCCTAACCCCTGTACCTGTGAATGTGACCTTGTTGAAAATACAGTCTATCTGTTAAGTTAAATGAGGACATACCAGAGTAGGATGAGTCCTGATCTTAATCCTCTTCCGAGTAGGGTTTTATAAAAAGAGGAGAGACACAGAAACAGACATACACACACAGTGAGAAGATAGATGCCATGTGAAGACGGAGCATCTACAAGCAGCACAAGAATGCCAAGGATTCCCAGCAGCTGCCAGAAACTAGGAGAGAGGCATGCGACAGTTCCTCTCTCAAAGCCCCTAGAAGGCATCAACATGGCTGAGACCTTGATTTGGACTTCTAGCCTCCAGAACTGTGAGAAAATAAAGTCTGTTCTTTAAAGCCAATAAAATAAAAATAAAGAAATACTTTAACAGATGTGTACAGACAGATATATATACAAAGATATCATGACATTGCTCCCATCAATAAGGAACTGATTAAATAAATTATGGTGTATCCATAATTTATATACATATATACTTTGGAACCCTTGTTGTTGTTGTTATTAGGTGCTGTTGTAAATAAGATTGTGTGTCAAATTGGCTGGATGATGATTTTCAGTGTCTTGGCAGTTGTGACGTAGTTATTCCCCATGATGAGATTGGATGTGGTGTAATCACCTCCATGGTGGAATTTGCTGTGAGAAACTAATTAGTTGAAGGGGCGTTGACTTTGTGGTGTGCCCTCCTTCCAGTATATATGGAAAAGCTTTTGGAAAGCTATCTGGCTTTTTTCTTATTTTGGATCTTGCATTTGGCTTGTCATTATCTCCAGTTACTGGGCCTGAACCTTCCATGTTGCCTACTGATCTTGTAATTGTTGCCTTCACTGCCTGTGTGCCAACAATCTGACATTTTACCAGCCAATCTTGGATTCATCAGCTTCAGCAGCTAGCAGCCTGCTATATTGCTATATTGCTTGCCAATCTTGAGTTCATCAGCCCTGCAGCTATGTGACACAGAGAAACCTCCAGCTTAATGTTTGATCCACAGACTTGGCACTTGCCAGCTTCTACAACTGTGTGAGACATTTTCTTGAGATAACTTTTTTTTTCTCTCTCTTTTTCTCTCCATTCCAACTCATAGTGACCCCCATTGGTTTTCCAAGGTGGTAAATCCTTAATGAAGTAGATTGTCCCATCTTCTTTCCTCAGAGCAGCTGGTAGGTTTGAACTGCCAACCTTCTAGTTAGATGTCAAATGCTTTAAGCATTGCCCTACCAGAGCCTATATGTGTGTGTGTGTGTGTGTATACATATATGTATATGCATGTGTGTGTGTTTGTGTGTGTGTGTATAATTGTTGTTGTTATGTGCCATCGAGTCAGACCCGACTCATAGCAACCTCTCCTTGGGTTTCTGAGACAGTATCACTACGGAAGTAGATTGCCCCATCTTCCTTCCTTCTGTAAGCACTATGCTACCAGAGCTCCTATTTATGTATTTATATATTTATATATAGTTGATCACTGCCAACGAGTTGATTCGACTCATAGTGACCCCTCCTTGTGTTTCCAAGGTGGTATCTCTATGGAAGTAGATTGCCCAATCTTCTTTCCGGATTTGAACCACCAGCCTTCTGGTTAGCAGTCAGATGCTTTAGGCACTACTCCACTAGAGCTCACTGGTTTTACTTCTCTAGAGAACCCAGTTTAAGACAGGTGCCATTGAGTCAATTCTGACTCATAGCAACCCTATGTACTTTTTCCAAGACAGCATTGTTTATTCTTCTGGCGGTCCATGGTATTTTCAATACCCTTTCCCAACACCACAATTCAACCCTTAGGGAGGAAAAAGAAAAAAGACATTAAGTAGACCCCTGTCCCCTATAGCAGGCTTACTTCCAAGCCTGTCAGGCCTCTGCTGAGAAGGGAAAAAGTTTAACTTTAAATGATTTTTTTTTCCCTAAACACTTTAATTCTGGTGGCATAGTGCCTTAGACATTTGACTGCTAACCAGAAGGCTGACAGTTCAAACCCACCAGCCACTCCTTGGAAGGAAGACTAGGCAATCTATTTCCATAGAGATACCACCTCAGAAACACAAGGAGAGGTCACTATGAGTCGGAACCAACTTGGCATCAGTGAGTTTTAATCCCTGGAAGTAATTTCTAATTATCTGAGGGTGAGCAAGAATTATGGGATCTTTAGGACATTTCATTCAAGAACAGTGGAGAAATAGGTCACCGAGAGAATTTAGGAAGAAAGTTGAGAAAATTATTTTCTGCTGTGGAATTCAACCTGTTCAATAAAAGCCACAGTAACGATAGTTATCTCTGGGGTGTAAAGGGGAGCCATGGCTTTTACTTCATATTTGAAACATTTCTGCATTGTGTGAATATTTTACAATGTGCACAATTAACACAGGTTAAAAAGTCAGTAAGAACACTGAAGATACTTTCATTTGTGGAGAAGGTGGAGATGGAGACAAGCTGCTTGACCCACCTGAAGCTTCTAAAGTAAGGTTCTCAGCCTCTGAACGATTGAAATCTTTGGGCTGGATAATTCTTTGTTGTGGGGTGATCCTGTGCATTGTAGGATGTTTAGCAGTATCCCTGGACTCTCCTAAAATTCCAATAGCATCTCCCTTTCCCACCCATATGTGACAACCAAAATGTCTCCAGATATTGCCAAATATTCCTTGGGGAGCAAAATTGCCCCCATTTGAGAATGATCTAGAGGAATTTTCAGAATACTCAGATGTCTTCTGGGCCCCTGGATCAGATGGCTTGATTAATACCATCTCTTAAATGGCTCTTTGCCAGCACTTTTCCATGGAGTCAGTAGATATGGCTTCTGATTTTCGTTTGAGTCTTTTTATTTTCTTCAACTCTAAAATGTTCTTGTTATGTGCTGTTGAGTTGAACCCAACTCGTAGCGACCCCTCCTTGGATTTCCAAGGCAGTATCACTACGGAAGTAGATTGCTCAACCTTCCTTCTGAGAAGTGGCTGGTGGGTTTGATCTATCAGCCTTCTGTTCAGTGTCTAGTGTGTGACAGGAACTGAGTAAAAATATCAGGGCCCAATTGAAGACTGGGCAGGGCCGATCTCACTCACCCAGCTACCACCTCCACATAGACCACCACAGGCACCTAGACATAAGTGGGGCTTCCAGACTGCAGGAATCCTGGAACACCAAGCCACGGCCCTCAAGAATCTTTGGGGCAAGGGGTAAAGTCAGATGAACCCCTGAGTCTTCCCTCCCTGGCCACTCAACTCCTGTTGTGAAAGAGGTTGCTGTGTTGTTGCTGTTATGTGCTATGGAGTCAGCCCCAACTCATAGCGACCCTTCCTTGGGTTTCGGAGGCAGTATCACTACAGAAATAGATTATCCCATCTTCCTTCTGAGGAGTGGCTGGTGGGTTTGAACCTCCAGCCTTTCTGGTTAGCAGTCAAGCGCCTTAGGCACTACGCTACCAGAGCTCCCTTGTGAAAGAAGAGCTCCCTTTTATTTAAAGAAAACTTCCATTAGTACTTTGTATCCCACGTCATTCTGCCTTCCCTGGAGAATCTTATCTCACCCATGATCCCTTCACTCTCAGGAGCCCTTTCAACTGGATCTTTTCCACCTGCTTTTGAAGCGCTCAGGTTTCTCTCACTGAAACAAACTAACAAAAAAC
Organism: Orycteropus afer afer; assembly: GCF_000298275.1. NCBI lineage: Eukaryota > Metazoa > Chordata > Mammalia > Tubulidentata > Orycteropodidae > Orycteropus > Orycteropus afer. The sequence continues at coordinate 588,490 of NW_006922157.1, read as the reverse complement.
ACACTTCCTAGACCCTACTTCCTTCTCCAACTACTGCCCTGTCTCTCTTTTCTCCTTCACAGCCAAACTTCTACAATCATATCACTCTTTAGCCTTTAGTTCCCCTCACTTTACCCAAACTGCTCTCACTAAAGTCACCAATGACCTCTTGCCACCAAACCTAATGGATGTGTTTCAGTCTTCATTTAACTTCTCTTCTCAGTAGAATTTGACTCTGTTCATCATTTCTCCATTAAAAACAACAACAACAAAAAAAAACACCTGTCTTCCTTTGGTTTCCTGACATTGCACTCTCTTGGATTGCCTCCTACCTTACTGGCTACTCTTTTTCTGGTTCTTTTGTTCTCTTCTAGGCAATCTTGCATATTGAGGATCTTCGGGGCTTTATTCCAGGATCCCTTCTCTTCTCACTTTGTCCTCTCTCCCTGTCTTATTTATCTAGTGCTGCTGTAACAGAAATACACTAGTTGATGGCTTTGACGAACAGGAATTTATTTTCTCACAGTTTAGGAGGCTAGAAGTCCAAATTCAGAGTGCTGCTCTAGGGTAAGGCTTTCTCTCTCTGTTGGCTCTGGAGGAAGGTCCTTGTCTCTTTTAGCTTCTGCTCCTGGGTGAGCTTCATGTGCCTTGACATCAATCTTTCCCTGGGTCTAGGAGGTTTTCTGTGCAGGGACCCTGGGTCCAAAGGACATGTTCTGCTCCTGGCTCTTCTTTCTTGGTAGTATGTCCCTCCTTCTCTAGTCTAATCACTCTCCTTTTATCTTTTATTTATTTAGTTATTTTTTAGCTATGCTTTGGGTGCAAATTTACATAGCAAACTTGTTTTATATTCAACAGTTCATGCATATCTGATTTCACGGCCCTGAATACTGTCCCCAATCCCCAACCATAAAAAAACTCTCTTCCCCTCTCCTCTCTGTGAATATCCCCTCCCTGTGCCCTTCTTATCTATGCATTCCTGTCTGTCCAGCTTTCTTTCTATGTGAGTGCTACCTCTCTAAAAGGTGATGCAGGCCACACCCCAGGGAAACTCCCCTTACATTGGATTAGGGCAGTGATCTGAGTTAGGGTGTTGCATCCCATTCCAATCCCCTTACAGCTGATTGGCTGATCACATCAGATCACATAATGGAGGATAATTACATCATTACATGACTGATAAATTATATAATTACATAAATGCCAAACCACTGAGAATCATTGCCCAGCCAAATTGACACACAGGTTTGGGGAACACAATTCAATCCATGACAGTCCCATCTTATCCATGCCATGGCTTCAATGACTGCTTAAGCTCTGATGAAGACTGTACGTATATCTCCAGTCTGGCTCTCTCTTAGATCCAGCCCCAGATCTGTAGATTCCAGGGCATACTTGATGTTTTCATCTGACTGTCTCAAAGGTACCTCACACTCAACCTGTTCACAGCTGACCACAGAATCTTTCTCACCAAACCTGCTGTCTTCTCTTATTCCTTATTATAGTGATGGTAACCTACTTCATCTAGTACACAAACCACAATTACCTTTTGTTGTGACTCATTTGATTGCTGATCACCCCCTCCTCCTGGAAATCCTGTCTTTCTTATCTTGGCTCAATGTCACAGGAGCTCCTTACCTCTGACAGCTTCCTCAGGTTCCATCCTGGTCCCCTTTGCTTCTCATTCTATACTCTCTCTTCAGTTATCTCACCCTAGTTCATAGCTTCTACCATGATGTATGTGCAAAATTGGGGTCTTCTATCCAGGTTTCTAAACTATACCCCAGGCCCCTCCATTAACGCTAGCCTATGTCTCTAGGATATAATCAAAGGCAGAGAGCAGAGATTGTATCTCTTTTTGTGTATTACTGATTCCCTAGATTCTAGACCAGTGCTTGGCACATAGTTGTTGTTCTTAGCTGCTTTCAAGTCAGCCCCTGACGCATAATGATCCCATGTACAATCGGATCAGACTGTTGTGACCATGGTACTCACCTAATAAATATTGGATAAATGCATCATTGGAGGGGCCCAAAGCTGAGATACAGACAGCTGCCTCCTCCAGATGGATCCTCTTTCTTGGCAAAGTAGTGGAGCAAAAAGGATCTGGCTGCAAGGAGCTGGATGCCCAGGTTTCCTTTCTTGGGTTATAGCAGATAGCACATATTCAGAATAAAAGGGAGGACAGAATACCAGGCAGGACTGGAACCTAGGAGGAGTCAGTGGTTCCAAAACCAGTGAGCTGTCCTGAGGGCTGTTTCACCCCATTTACAAACTGTAAGGCGACAATTGAACAGAGATGGCAACTCATGATAGCATTATGTTGAGCAGCTTAGCTTTAAAAGGAGTGAATAGTCAGTCATAGCCTGTGGTAATATTGTCAGAGGGGAGGAGGGCACTAGGTTGAGGACCCACTTGCAAGACAAGGAACTGAAGTTGAATATTCCTACCACCTGGGAGAGGGGAACCAGGATACCCTGAGCCCAAACCAAGGGCCTTCCTGACAAAGGCCAGAGATGGAAGAAAGTCACGTTGAGGAGCCAAAGGAATTCTGCTGGTAGCCACAAGACACTACCTGTGGCACACCTTCTAGGACAGTCTGGTCTAAACTAAGGCCAAGATTCTTCCCTATATGCCATGAGAATCTGGCACAAAAGTACAGAATGTTCTACATCAAAGCTAAGGAGGCCTTTTGAGACCACCATTCCACCCCCCTTATAGTTCTGACTAAACAACAAAGGTTCAAACCAAGGAAGAGATTTTCCTGGAGTTATGAGATAGCAAGTCCAAGTAGCTAGCTTATCTCTTGGCCAGTTGCCTTAGGCCTGCTCTGCCCCACAGAGTTGACAGTCCGTTCCTGCTCACATTCTTAAGGGGCGAGACATATGAAAAAAGAAAAATAAATAAATAATCAAAATATGCAGTATGAAAGAGAGTGATAAGTGTTATGGAGAAAAATAAGACAGTGAAAGGAGTTCAGGAATAGTTGGGGTTTGCAACTTTAGATGGAGTGGTGAGGGAAGGCCTCCTTGAGAAGGGAACACTTGAGAAAAATATGAAGGAGGTAAGAGAATGAGCCAGCGTGTCTCCATTGCACTATGGGGACACCAGAGAATGGGATTCAACATCCAGACTTGCTTCCCCAGAGTCATGACAAAAGGACTTCAGGGAGGTTATCATAGGGACTTTGGCCTGGCTACAGGACCAGGAATAGGTATATCTTAAAAAACTGAGGCTGGGCACAGAATGAAAGGACTATGGCACCATGGATCAGGTAATGATGATAATAATAGTCGATGTCATCATCATCATCATCATTGCCGTCATCATTGTCATCAACATCATCATCATCATCATCATCATTATCATCATCCCATTTAACCCTTCCATGACTGCCTTATATTTTCTGCTTTGAATCTTTTGTTGATAACATGTGTTTTCAGTAATGGCTAGTGTGTTAACCTGGGTTCTCCAGAGAACCAAAACCAGTAAAGCTTATACACAGAGAGAGAGAAAAAGAGAGATTTATCTTAGGAAAATGGCTTACACTCATAAATGCTGGCAAGTCCCAACATCTTGGATAAAACATCAAGCTGGAGGCTTTTTCAGACTCATGCAGCTGTAGGGGCTGACAAGCTCAAGGTGTCAACTGGCTGTTGACTTGGTTGCTGTTGTTGTTGTTGTTGTTAAGTGCCGGCGAGTCATTTCCGATTCATAGTGACCCCATGAACAGCAGAACGAAACACTGCCCGATCCCGCACCAGCCCCAAAATCCCTGCTATACTTGAGCCCATCATTGCAGCCTCCAAGTCAATCCATCTCATTGAAGGCCACCCCCTCTTTCGTCGACCCTCCACCCTACCAAGCATGAAATCCTTCTCCAGGGAACAGTCCCTTCTTACAACATGACCAAAATAGGTGAGACAAAGTCTGGCCATTCTTGCTTCCAAGGAGCATTCTGGCTGCACTTCATCCA
>NW_006922157.1:579509-580870 GCF_000298275.1 Orycteropus afer afer | reverse complement strand
ATGAGGAAATTGAAGAATTTTATCAGCTTCTACAGTCTGAAATTGACCAAACATGCAATCAGGATGTGTTAATTATCACTGGTGACTGGAATTGTTGACTTGGAGGAATGACAAATCCAAGATCACTGGGCCAAATGGTGGATTGTTTGCTCATGGACAGTTGTAGGCAGCACAACAGGATCCTGATCCATGGAAGAGTGTCTCATTTCCCCGGGATGTCCATAAATATATTGGAAGCAGGCCATACCCCTTGGGAAATTCCCTTTCAACAGACTGGCTGCTCAAAACATATACATCCAGTCTCACTATGGGAATAACCCACATCATAACTGCTTAAACCACTCAGAATTATGGTGCAGCCAAATTGACACACAACTCTAACTATCACAGCTAGCATAGTGAAATCATGGGAAAAGATTTTTGAGACATTATGGATTTCAGCAAAGCCTCCAGACTAAGACAGACTCAGAAGAAGGAGCCATCCACTTCTCAAACAACTGGCCAGTGAAATCCTTATAAATAGCAGTGAAACAATGGCTGATATAGTACTGGAATATTTTATGAATAGCCCTGGAAGAATGTCTGATATAGTGCCAGAGTATGAGCCCCTTATGTCAGAAGGCACTCAAAATACAACTGGGGAAGAGCTGACTCCTCAGAGTAGATTCAACCTTAATGATACAGATGGGATGGAGTAAAACTTTGGGATCTCTATTAGCCAATGTGGCATTACTCAAAATGGGAAGAAACAGCTGCAAACATCCATTAATAATCAGAACATGGAATGTATGAAGTATGAATCTAGGAAAATTGGAAATTGTCAAAATGAAATGGAATGAATAAAGATCAATGTCCTAGGCATTAGTGAGCTGAAATGGACTGGTTTTGGCCATTTTGTATCAGATAAACATCTGATCTGCTATGTTAGGAATGACAAATTGAAGAGGAATGGTGTGGCATTGATCATCACAAAAAAATGTTTCAAGATCTATCCTCAAGTACAATGCTGTCAGTGATAGAATAACATCTATATGCCTACAAGGAAGACCAGTTAATACTATAATTATTCAAATTTACGCACCAACCACCAAATACAAACATGAGGAAATTGAAGATTTTTACCAACATCTGAAGTCTGAAATTGACCGAGTACTCAATCAAGATGTATTGATTATTACTGGTGATTGAAATGTGAAAGTTGGAAATAAAGAAGAATCACCAGTAATTGGAAAATATGGTCTCGGTGACAGAAATGATTCTGGAGATCACATGATAGAATTTTGGAAAACCAATGACTTATTCATTACAAATACTATTTTCAATAACATTAATCATGGTCATACATGTAGACCTCACCAGAT
>NW_006922157.1:575715-577964 GCF_000298275.1 Orycteropus afer afer | reverse complement strand
TAGTGATACTGCCTCGGAAACCCAAGGAAAGGTCGCTATGAGTCGGGGCCAACTCGATGGCACATAACAACAACAACAACAACCCAAGCCATATTTTCAATTGCCTCATATGCATATGAAAGTGGAAAATGAATAAGGAAGCCAGAAGAAGAGTTGATGCCTTTGAATATTGGTGTTGGTGAAGAATACTTAAAATGCTATGGACAGCCAGAAGAATGAATAAATTTATTCTGGAAGAAGAACAGCCAGAATACTCCTCAGAAGAGAGAAAGGCCAGAGTTCATCTCACCACTTTGCTCATGTTGTCAGAAGGGCCCATTCCCTGGAGAAGAATGTCATGTTTGGTAAAGTGAAGGATCAGCAAAAAGGGGGAGTCCCTCAATAAGATGAATTGACACAGTGCCTGCAATGATGGGCTCAGGTATAGCAGGGATTATGAGGCTGGTGCAGGAGTGAGCAGTGTTACCTTCTGTTGTGTTTAGGGTCATTATGAGTTGGAGCTGAGTGAATGGCACTTAACAACACAGCAATAGCAACATGAAGAGGGTTGATTGGACCCTGTGATGGTAGGGGCCAATAGGAGCACTTAATTGAAAAAGACAAGGTGGGCATCTTTACTGTAATAAACAGCAGAGTTAAGGCAGTAATCAGCATAGTTTGACTGATATGGATTTATGGTATTAGCTACGCATTTATCTGTAGAATTGCCCTTACCTAGAAAATAGTAAACCAAAAGCAATATCATATTCCTGGATTTATTCCAGAGATTAGTGCTACCATCAAGGTCTTGAAGGTTGCAGGGGTGGTGATTCCCACCACATCCTCATTTAATTTGCCTGTTTCTCCTGTACAATAAACAGATGGATCTTGAATAATGACAGTGGATTATTGGAAACAACCAGGTGGTGAATGCAATTGCAGCTGCTGTTCCAGATATGGCTTCATTGCTTGAGCAAATCAATACACTTCCTGCTACCTGATATGCACCTATTGATCTGGCCAATGCCTTTTCTCTATTCCACTTTCAAAGAATTACCAGAAGCAGTTTGCCTTCAGTTGGCAAGATCAGCAGTACGCTTTCACCATCCTACCTCAGGGATATGTCAACTCTCCAGCACTGTCATAATTTAGTCTGCAGGGAGCTTAATCACCTTTCCTTTCCAAAGTATGTTACACTGATCCATAGCATTGATGAGTGTGATAGTTGGAGCTGTGTGCCAACTTGGCTGGACCACAATACTGTGTGGTTTGAGCTGTTGTGGTGTGGTTGTTCCCATGATGGGATCAGATGACTATGTTCTGGGTGGCCAATCTGTTGAAAGGGAGTTTCCCTAGGAGTGTGGCCTGCTTCCAGTATATCCAAGGACATCCTGGGAAGAGAGACATTCTGTGGATTGGGATTCTGTTGTGCTGCCTACAACTGCCCATGAGTGAACAGTCCACCATTCAGCCTGGAGATCTTGGATTCATCATTCGTTGAAGTCAATAGCTGGTGTAGTCCCTGCCAGCCTTGAGCTCCTCATCCGCTGCAGTTGCAAGAGCCAGGAAAAGGCTCCAGCTTGATGTTTGATCCAGGAACTTTGGACTTGCCAGCTTCTATAAGTGTGTGAGACATTTTCCTAAGATAAATCTCTCTATATATATACATATATATAAGCTTTACTGGTTTTTGTTTCTCTAGAGGACCCAGTCTAACACAATGAGATTATGCTGATTGGACTTAGTAAGGAAGAACTATCAATGACTCTAGACTTAGGGTAAGATATTTGTGTGTTGAAGGATGGGAAATTAACCTGACAAAACTTCAGGTACCTTCCACTGCACTGAAATTTCTAGGAGCCCAGTGGCGTGGAGCATATCAAGATATTCCTTCTAAATAGGAGCTCTGGTGACGTAGTGTCTAATCGAGATATTCCTATTAAAGTGAAGGATAAATGATCACATCTTGTCCCTCCCACAACTAAAAAGGAGGCACAATGCCAAGTGGGGCTTTTTGGATTCTGGAGGCAGCATTCCCTCACTTAGGTGTGTTACGATTGCCTATTTATCAAGGAACTTAAAAAGCTGCTAGTTTTTCAAGAGGTACAGAGAACAATGATAAACATTTTTACATATACAATATTGTATTATCAGTAACAGCAAACATTAATCTATGTGTGGACATATAGGTAGACAAGATGAACAATCAGGCATGTCTAGGCAAAAGGGAGTATACTCATGACCATATATAAGTTTGGCAGACAATATTT
>NW_006922157.1:573388-575146 GCF_000298275.1 Orycteropus afer afer | reverse complement strand
GGGGGCCTTAAAGCTCAATTGGCATAATACAATACCCAAAAACGTTGTTCTACATCCTACTTTTGTTAGTAGAGACTGGGGTCTTAAAAGCTTGTAAACAGCCATCTAAGATGCAACAATTGGTCTTTCCTCATCTAGAACTAGTTGGAATGAAGAAAACCAAACATGCATGGAAACAATTAGTCCAAGGGACTAATGGAGCATATGAACCTAAGCCTACATCATCCTGACACCAGAAGAACTAGATGGTGCCAGGCTACCACTGTCAACCACTCAGAAAGGGATCAGTGTAGGAGATCCTGGATAGAGCAGGCAAAATATGTGGAACAAAATTCAAAATTGTAAAAAGGACCAGGCTTATTGTTTAATACAGACTGGTGAAACTCCTGAGATTGTGGCCCCTAGTCACCCTTTGGACCTGGAATTGAAATCTCTCCTGTGGCTTCTAAAAAATAGACATATGTATAAGGTGAATATTTACACCAAGTAAGTTCACTCCTTAGAACAAACAACCATGGCAGATCAGAAAGGCAGTATTTGCACAGGGAGATGGCTCAGAGGGCAGGAATGCATAGGAAAGAGGGAAACAGGGTAAAGGTAACCACAGGGAGGTAGTGGGAAGAGAGCTGTTACATTAGGGGATTGCAATCAATGTCATGAAACAAAATGTGTATGGATTGTTGCATGGAAAATGAAATTTCTCTGTAAATTTTCACTCAAATCACAATAAAAAATAAAAAGATCTATTAAAAAAAAAGCTGTTAGTTATCAGAGGGGCTTAGAATAAGAAGGCTCTGCAACAGATTCTGGCTATCATGCAAGCCACTCTGCCACTTGTTCCATATGATCTGGCTGATTCAAAAGTGCTTGAAATGGCAATGGAAGATAGAGATGCTGTTTGGACACTTTGGCCGATCCCTATTGGTGAATCACAGTGTAGACACTTAGAATTTTGGAACAAAGCCCTACCATCCTTTTCAGGTAAGTAATTTCCTTTTGAGAAAAAGGTTTTAGCTTTTTATGGAGCCTGACCATGGTTCACCAAGTCACCATGTGGCCTGAGTTGCCATCATGAACTGAGTATTGTCTGTCACAAAGTTTCCTAAAATTGTATGTGCACAGAAGCATCCATCATTTAATGGAAGTGATATATAAGAGATCAGACTTGACAGGAGTGGCAATATTAATTTCTGAGCAAATTGACTTTAAGACAAAAACCACCATACTAGACAAAGAAGGACATTATATAATGATTAAAGGATCAATTGAACAAGAAGACATAACCATAATAAATATCTACAGACCCAATGAAAGAGCCCCAAAATACATAAATCAGACTTTAAAAGAGATGAAAAGGCAAATAGATGACTCCACAGCCATAGTGAGAGACTTTAATACACCACTTCAATCAAAGATAGAACTGGAAAGAAACTCAACAAAGATGCAGAAGAGCTAAACAATGCAATCCACTAACTGACCTTATAGACATCTACAAAGCACTTCAGCCAACAACAGCACAATATACACTATTTTCCAGGGCACATGGAACATTTTCCATGATAGACCTTATGTTAGGCCATACAGCAAGCCTTGATAAATTTAAAAACATTGAAATGCTGCAAAGGATCTTCTTAAATTACAATGATATCAATTTAGAAATCAAAAATGGGAGGAGCAATGGAAAAAAAGCAAACACATAGAAACTGAACAACACCCTCCTTAAGAAAGACTGGGTAAGAGAAGAAATAAAAAATGAAA
>NW_006922157.1:571199-572587 GCF_000298275.1 Orycteropus afer afer | reverse complement strand
ATATAGATGCAAAAATCTTCAACAAAATCCTAGCCAATAGACTCCAACAGCATATCAAGAAAATCATTCATTGTGACCAAGTAGGGTTCATATCAGGTATGAAGGGATGGTTCAACATTAGAAAAACAATCAATATCATCCACCACATAAATAAAACAAAGGAGAAGAACCACTGGATCATATCAATTGATGCAGAAAAGGCATTTGATAAAATCCAACACCCATCCTGATCAAAACTTTCAGCAAAATAGGAATAAAAAGGACATTCTTCAACATAATAAAGGGCATCTATGTAAAATCAACAGCCAACATTATTCTCAATGGAGAGACTGAAACCATTTTACTTGTGAACAGGAACCAGACAAGGATGTCCTCTATCACCACATCTATTCAACATTGTACTGGAAGTCCTAGCCAGGACCATAAGGCAAGAAAGGGAAATCAAATGCATCCAAACTGGTAAGGAAGAAGTCAAACTATTCATAGTTGCTGATATGACCCTAAACCTAGGAAACCCAAGAGACTCAGTCAAAAATCTACTGGAACTAATTGAGAGATTTAGCATTTTGGCAGGATACAAGATCAACATCCAAAAATCAGTTGAATTCCTCTACACCAGCAAAGAGATTGCTGAAAAAGAAATCAGGAAATCAATACCGTTTACAATAGCTAACAACAACAACAAAGAAAAAAAACAACTTTGGAATAAATTTTAGTAGGGACACAAAAGACCAGTACAAAGAAAACTATAAAAAAACTACTTAAAGAAGCCATAAGAGATCTACATAAATGGAACAACATACCACGCTGGTCGATTGGAAAATTGAACATTGTGAAAACGTCAATTTTACCCAAAGCAATCTATACATTCAATGCTATCCAAACATAGATCCCATCAACATTCTTTAAGGACATGGAAAAACCAAGCACTAACTATATGGAAAGGAAAGAGAACTCAGATTAGCAAAGCGCTATTGAAGAAGAACAAATAGGAGGTCTCACACTGCCAGACCTCAAAACCTACTATGCAGCCACAGTAGTCAAAACAGCCAGGTATTCAAATCAAAACAATGAGATTCCATCTTGCCACAGCACTAGTAGCAAAGTTCAACAAGATACAAAATAACAAATTCTGGCAAGGATGTGGAGAGATTGGGACTCTCATACACTGCTGGTGGGATTCTAAAATGATACAACCACTGTGGAAAGCAGTATGGAGATTCTTTAAAACATTGGAATTAGAAATACCATTTGACCCAGCCATTCTACTACTTGGTATATAGCCTAAAGAAGTGAGAGCCATGACAAGAAAAGATATATGCACACCCATGTTCATCACAGCACTATTTATAATAGCCAAAAGATGGAAACAACCTAGATGTCCATCA
>NW_006922157.1:568664-570423 GCF_000298275.1 Orycteropus afer afer | reverse complement strand
CTGACACCAACCATTCCTCCTGAAGCATCCACCACCTTTCTGATGGGTTCAATAATTCACTACAGTGGCTACACCAAACTCATATTATGGGGTTTAATAGGGAAGCACCAAGCTACAGTCCAAATTCAGGAACAACGCTCAGTCTCGCTCAGCTCACCATCTCTCAGTCAACAGTCTCTCTCCCAGCAATGAGTGTCTCTCTCAGCAATGCATCTCTCTTGCATCTCTTTCCCAGCAACATGTATCTCTCAGGAGCACATTTCTCTCAGGAGCACATTTCTCTCAGCAGCACTTCCTTCTCAGCCAGCAGTCAGACTTCTACCTCTAGGAGGCCTCCTTTTGAGCCTGGCAGAGTAGCCAAACTAGCCAATCATAACATCAGAATTCTAATTCTGAGAGACAGCGAACTTCGCAGAACATTGCTTTGTGCCACTCCCAAAAGAAATACCCCAGGTGGATAACATTTACAATCAGGAGTTCCTCAGTTGCTCACAGCAAATTCCACCACAGAGTTTACAAAGACTTATGGCTAGAAAAGCCATAACACATAATTTACTACACCACAGGCTACCCCCATGGCTTTTCTAGCCATTATCCCTTTTATACTTCAAAAATTCACATCCCCTTCACCATCAGTTTAAGAATAACCACACCCATGAAAGCATGTAAGCCAGCCACTTCATGCCTTCATCTCCCCCCATTTTAGATAGCCAATTTCTGTTTTGCCCATTCCTATCAAACCAGTACTCTGAGGAGACAAGCATGGTCCTTTCTCTCTGGAGAATCTTCTGTTCTGCTTGGAAACTTCAGACATCTGGATCCATAGACAAACAACATCCAGTCCAGCACCAGCCATCAAATTGCAGCAACTTAACACCAGCTCAGTGTCAAATATCTTCCTCTTCATTTGGTCGGGTTCTGGTCTGCTCAGCCCTTGCCATCCCAGCTAGGTCATGGGTACCAGCTGCCAAGTTTGGGAGTCACACTCTTCCCTTCACTTCAGACAAGCCAGCACCTTCTTTCACATCCTCAGTCCTCAGGGACTATTTCAATGCCCATAGGCTCACAAATCATTGCACTTTAGACCAGCCAGCCCTTCTTCTCATCCCTAGCCTCTGTAGCCTAGGTCAAAGAGTACCAAATTCAGCCCATTTCTCCTTTGCTGCACTTCCCCCATTTCCACTCAAGTGAACCCAAGTGGTCACAAGTGAGCAGCATACAAGCCTACTGCTCACTGGCTTCCTTCAACTTTCAGTCCTGGAAGGGGTTTCTCTCATGGACCACGACTTTCCTGCCTTGATGCACCCAAAGCCTAAATGCTTGCTCAAAATTCAAAAAGCCAAACAGTAATTTTTGTTGTTGTTGTTCTCTTCAGGTCCTTTCTTCAAATGCAAATCTTCTGTTCCCTCAGTAGTACTGGGTGGGGCTCAGGTTTTCTACCTAAACTTCTAGTACTCTCTGCACAAAGGGCTTGAAACAAAAGACTACGTTTCTTCTGGGCAAATTTTATTTCCCCTTTTAACATATCTAATCGAGTACTGGCTGAATACTGGCTGAAGGTGGCCTTACATGTTCTCTGTTATCCACACCCTATAATCATTTCTAATGTACAAGCAGGTAAGAGAACATTCAATAGCATCAGTACATTCAGATAAACACATAATCCAAAACATATAATCCTTTTAAAGATATTCCAGGTTCATCTTTTCACCTTGATTACCTTCCCATTCTATGTATATGGCCTTAGGCTTTGGCTGGG
>NW_006922157.1:567050-567734 GCF_000298275.1 Orycteropus afer afer | reverse complement strand
TGCACAGGGAGACAGCTCAGGGGGCAGGAGTGTATGGAGGGATGGATACTGGGAAGAGGTAACTATGGGGAGGAAGTGAGAGGGGAGCTGTTGCATTGTGGTAAACTGTGGTCAATGACATGCGACAAAGTATATGTGAGCTGCTGTATGGAAAGTGAATTTGCTCTGTAAATCTTCACCCAAATTACAATAAAAAAAGAAAAGAAAAGAAAAAGAAAAATAGAATTCCCAGGTGTATAGTAGAGCTGACAAGGGACAAGGTTGTAGTCACTTCTTGGCCACAGCCAGCTATCCCAGAGGGAGCAAGTAGATGTACCTGTGGGCTCGAGACCATAGTTGCAGGGGACATCAAGATCAATTGGAATAACATGCTACACAAAAACATCTTTCCACATCCTACTTTGACAAGTAGCGACTGGAATCTCAAAAGCTTTTAAGCAGCCATTTATATGCAACAATGGGTCTCTCTTTGTCCAGAGCAAAGAAAAATGAAGAAAACCAAAGATTCATGGAAACAATTATTCCAAGTGACTGGCACACCATGTGATCCTCAGACTATTCGACTATGAGACCAGAAGAACTAGATGGTGCCCAGCAATCACTGTCAACCACTTGGAGGGGAATCTATATAGGAGATCCTGAATAGAGTGGGAAAACAATGTGGAATAAAATTCAAAATCATTT
>NW_006922157.1:563620-566131 GCF_000298275.1 Orycteropus afer afer | reverse complement strand
AATGTGGACAGCAGCAGCACTGCAGCCCCTTTCTGGGACTTCCCTGGAGAACAGTGGTGAAGGGATACCCTTCCAATGGGTAGAACCTCAAATAATGCATCTGTTTTTTCACTTTGCTTAGAAGGAGAAATTGCCAGATGTGTGATTGTAGAGTTATTCATGGTCTGTGGCCAATGGTTTGGCTGGATGGTCAGGAACTATGAGGGAACATGATAGAAAAATTGGTGACTAAGAAGGATGAGTAAGAAGTATGTGGATAGACCTCTCTGAATAAGCCAAAGAAAGTTATTTTTGTCTTATGTGAATGTTCACCAAAGGGTAACCTTGGCAGAGCAGGATTTTAATTAAGTGGGTAAGATTATGTGTTCTATGAAAACCAGTCATCCTCTTTCCCCAGCCACTCCTGTCATTGCCCAATGGGTCCCTGAGCAAAGTGGTCATGGTGGCAGATGGAGGTTATGCATGGGTTCAGTGACATGGACTTCCACTCACCAAGGCTGACTTGGCTACCGCCACTGCTGAGTGCCCAATCTGTCAGCTGCGGAGACTAACGCTGATTCTGCGATATGGAAGCATTACTCAGGGTGATCAATCAGCAACTATCAAAGAGGTAGCATTTTGTTCTTACTAGGAGAGACACTCTGGATACAGATTTGCCTCCCTGTGTGCAATACTTCTGCCAAAACTACCATCTGTAGACTGAAAGAATGCCTTATCCACCATCATGATATCCCACACAGCCTTGCCTTGGATCAGTGGACTCACTTAACAACAAATGAAGTACAGCAATAGGCCCGTGCTTATGAAATTCATTGATCTTACCATGTTTTCCATCATTCTGAAGCACCTGGCTTGATAGAATGATGGGATGGCCCCCGAGAGACAAAATTAGGGCACCAGCTAGGTGGCAATACCTTACAGGATTGGAATAAAGTTATCTAGAAGGCTGTATATGCTCTAAACCAGTATCCAATATATGGTGTTGTTTCTGCAATAGCTAGGATTCACAGGTTTAGGAACCAAGGGGTGGAAACAGGAGTGGCGCCATACACTATTACCCCTAGTGACTCACTAACAAAATTTTTCTTCCTATCCCTGTGATGCCATGCTTTGCAGATTTGGAGATCTCACCCTAAAAGGCAGGAGTACTCCCACCTGGTGTAGTGCCTAAGGCATTTGACTGCTAACTAGAAGGCTGTAAGTTCAAACCCACCAGCCACTCCTTGGAAGGAAGATGGGGCAACCTTCCCCATCCCCTGTCATTACCACCTTGGAAACCCAAGGAGGGTCACTATGAGTCTGACCTGACTCGACGGCAGTGAGTTTGGTTTGTTTGGTTTGGAGACACAATACAGATTTCATTGAACTGGATGTTAAGAATGCCACCTGGCCATGTTGGTTTCCTTATGCCTCTGGATCAACAGGCAAAGAAGGGAATTACTGTATTGTGTGGTGTGACTGACCCTGATTACCAAGGGGAAATGGGATTGCTATTACATAATGTAGGTAGAGAAGAGTATGTCTGGAATACAGGAGAATCCTTAGTATGTCTCTTAGTACTACCATGCCCTGTGATTAAAGTCAATGGAAAACTATAGCAATCCAATTCTGACTACCAATGGCATAGACCTATGAGGAATGAAGATTTGAGTCATCCCAATAGGCAAAGAACCATGATTGCCTGAGTTGCTTGCTGAGGGCAAAGGGAATAAAGAATGGGTGGTGGAACGAAGAAGTTCTAAATACCAGCTATGAACATGTGACCAGTTGCAGAAACAAGGATTGTCATTGTTATGAGTATTTCTTCCTTGTATGTGTGCATCAAATATTTTTATTTTATTCAGTTATGAAATATAAGATATAAATGGGGCATATTTGGTTGTACAAGTGTTAGTTTTATCATATTAGGCACAAGTATGACTTTATAATTGTCTTTATTTAGATATTATGTGTACAAGTTGACAAGGGGTGGGTGGTGATAGTTAAGGTTGTGTGTCAACTTGCTGGGCCATGATTCTCAGAGGTTTAGCAATTAACATCTTCCGTGATGAGATCTGATATAATGTAATCACCTCCATGATGAGATCTTCTAGGAGCACTGGATCAGTTGAATGGCAGTTTTGTCAGAGGTGTGGCATGCTTCCAATATATATAGAAGTCCTGGCATAGATCTCTAGCTTTTTGCTCTACATTCTGCATCTTTCTTATCATTACCTGGACTTGAAGCAATGGCAAGCCATATTGCCTGCTGATCTAGGTGTTGTTGCTTTCAAAGCCTATGAGCCAACAGACTGCTATTCTACCTTCTGATCTTGGATTCATCAGCCTCTGAAGCCAGTAGCCTGCTGTATTGTCCATTAGTCTTTCATTTGTCATCCCCTGCTGCTATATGAGTCAAAAGAAACCTCTAGCTTGACGTCAGACTTGGGACTTGCCATGCTCTACAACTGCATGAGCCATTTTCTCAAGATAAAATTTCTCTCCACAAATATATATATATAGCACACACAC
>NW_006922157.1:562188-563283 GCF_000298275.1 Orycteropus afer afer | reverse complement strand
ATGATATATATATATACAAAAAAATGAATTTCACTGTTTTGCTTCTCTAGAGAACTCAGCTTAAGACGTGGAGGAAAACTCATTAACAACCTGTGACATGCAGAAGACACATCCTAGCTTGCTGAAAGTGAAGAATATTTGAAGTACTTATGTAATAGGGAAAAAGAGACCGCAGATTCAAACAGGTTCAATAGAGACACTTTTATTAAGCCTTGGGCAGAAAAAAGACAAAACAAAAACAATTACCCTGGATGAATGAAACTATTAGCATGAGAAAGGTGAATGGAGTCCACTGAGTCATGATCATGTGGCTAATTATATATGATTTTTTTTAAAGGGAATCATCACAAAATCATGATTGGTGGTAGACTGATTTGTCACTGTTGCAGGAGGGACCACAGAGGCAAAGAAAAAACCAAGATCAGGATACATACATAATTGAGATAGAAAAGGGTTACAGGATAGGCTCTGGGCCTTAACTACCTGGCTAGGTAGTGATTCAGATAGGCTGACTCATGACCATGCAGCCTGAGTCTTAGTCACAAGATGCCTACCAAATAATACCAAGACCCCAACCTTAATTTAAATTAGAAAAGGACACTCTCAGGCATGTCCTCTAGTTCTTTGTGAAGTATAATCTACTTTCAACCATACTCTTCCTGAAGGCAAACTGCCCCTCCCTATGTTTGTCCTGGAACTTGTCTGTACATAGCCATACTGCTATTTTAATGGTTAGAAAGAGCCCAAATGGCATGTGAAACTTGTGTCAAGCCTCAAAATGGAGTTAGGGCTCCCACTATAGACCACAGCCTTCCACAACCCCAAGTGCTTTAGAATTTAGGCTTTCATAAATCCCTCTTCTGATCATGGATTTTACTGAAAATCCTTTGATCACACTTAGGTTGGTGTGCTTTCTTCTACACGCTCTACTTGATGGCTCCTTTAGATGGCTGCTTCTTTTAGGACAAGCTTATAAGACCCCAGACACTATCTTTTCTTGATAGCCAGGCACCATCTAATTTCTTCACCATGCTTCACTGTAGCACCTACTCTTCAGAGATCATCTTAGGAGGGCAAGTATGGAGCAGGGCCATA
>NW_006922157.1:555930-559077 GCF_000298275.1 Orycteropus afer afer | reverse complement strand
GTACCATGGACTGCTAAAAGAACTAACAGATCTGTCCTGGAGGAAGTGCAGCCAGAATGCTCCTTGGAAGCAAGAATGGCAGACTTCGTCTCACATATTTTGGTCATGTTATAAGAAGGGACCATTCCCTGGAGAAGGATGTCATGCTTGGTAGGGTGGAGGGTTGACGAAAGAGGGGGAGGTCTTCAACAAGATGGATTGATACGGTGGCTGCAATGATGATCTCAAGTATAGCAGGGATTGGGGGGCTGGCGCGGGATAGGGCAGTGTTTCGTTCTGCTGTGTATGGGGTTGTTATGAGTCGGAAACGACTCGACGGCACTTAACAACAACAACAACAGCAACAATGGTTAGGCTGTTAACCTTAAACTGGGAACTCAAGTCCATCTGTAAAATATATCCCCTGTGTTTGTGTGTATATGTGTGTGTGTCCCTCCCTTGGCCCTCACTACTTCTCTGCTGGGTTTGATAATTTGCTTCAATGGTCACACAGAACTCACAGACAATACTCACGATTATGGGGTTTATTAGGGAAGTATCAAGCTGTAATTCAGGTTCAGGAATGTGCTCAGGATACATTTCTCCAATCAGGACAGTCTCCCCTATGTTGTGTC
Source organism: Orycteropus afer afer (assembly GCF_000298275.1). Taxonomy (NCBI): domain Eukaryota; kingdom Metazoa; phylum Chordata; class Mammalia; order Tubulidentata; family Orycteropodidae; genus Orycteropus; species Orycteropus afer. The sequence goes on along the minus strand of NW_006922157.1, from coordinate 558,463 downwards.
CTCAGGCATGCTTCAAAGGCCCTTGGCCTCTTTGCCTGGCCCTGCTTGGGCAAATGTTACAAAGCTCTTTTAGCTCTGCCGATAGCTATACCTAAGTGCATCCCACTCTGTCAGCAAGCCTCCTGCTGAAGGGCACTCAGCTTTTTTGCTCTGTGGGACAGGTAAGCCTGCCACTCTGTCTTGTGCTTCTTGGTTCCACTGTGACTCTCTCTCTGTCGGGACATCTCTCTCTGCTGGGGCATGTCTCTTTCTCTCTCTGCCAAGTATTGCTCTCTGCCAGGTGTGTGTCTCTCTCTCTGCTGCGTGTCTCTGCCAAGGAAGTCCAGTGCAGGGATCTCAAGTCCAAGGATGCACTCTACTTCACCTCCAGCTCTTCTCTCTTGATGGCTGTGAGATCCCCTCTCTGCCTCTAAAACTAAACACCAAACTCACTGCCATCAAGTCGATTCCAACTTATAGCGACCCTCTTTGGGTTTCTGAGGTAGTAAGTCTTTATGGAAGGAGATTGCCTAGTCTTCCTTCTTCAGAGTGACTGGTGGGTTTGAACCACCAACCTTCTGGTTAACAGTCAAATGCCTTAGGCACTGTGCCACCAGAGCTCCTTTTTCTGCCTCTCGGAGGGTTCATTTTAAAGCTGGCAGGGTGACAAAACTAACCCATCCCAACATCAGAGTTCTACACATCTTATTTGCATGGTCCCACCCAGTAATCTGGTGGGAGCTTCCAAGACTATGGCTAGAAAAGTCATACCAAGTAATTCACTGCAACATATATATATATATATAAAACTTATTACTTTTGGGGCAGCATATTAGTTTTCTAAGAAGTAACATATATACAACCTTTGATAAGTCTAATAATATCACTAATCCAGTCAATAGTATGGATTGAAATACCAATGAAAAAAATATATAAAGGAAAGTTTTTAAGTTAAACATAGGAACCATACCAACATGAAGTAATAAAACTTAAGTGGTAGAACAAACTACTTCAAAAACAATGAGTCTTAAGCACAAAGCAATAATGTCAATAACGTTCATTCACTAAAGGAAAGCTATTAGTCTATAGAACCTAAAGGCAAGCAAAACAAAAGTGATAAACATGAAAACAGATAGCAAATATATCCATAGTCTGTATGGAAAATTCTTACCAGTTAAATAAACCCAAGTTACCAACATAAAGCAACCTCAAAAGCAGTATATAAACAAAGTCTAGTGACCTTAAGATCCATGACCTTGTGAAAGCTTGTCTACTTCTACCCACTATGGAATTTCAAGTCAAAATGAGCATTGCAGTTCCTTTAATCTGTGACAAATGTATCTTAATGTTTAACACCTTCTAGTTCAGCTGCATATGGATTGGTGAGGAGAGTTAAGTTCGATGTGTTCCAACAGGATTCTAATAAGTCCTTTAACTGATGTCTCCTCCAAGATTGTTTTTTGGGGTAAAATCAGGCAGGCCTGGAGATCAAAAGCCTCCCTCACCTATGAAAAATACTATGACAATCTAAAGCCCAGGAAACTTAGAGCATGTGACCTCAAGAATGATCAAAAAGAAAAGGAAAACATACAGTAAAGGGTTGTGAAAGATATATGATTAGCAAAGTAATACAGGTGTTGGGGGTCTACAGTTAATCTATTTAGAACATCTTCCCCAGGCACAGTTGGCCCTTCCTTGTTCACCCAACAGTCATGGGTCAACTTTTCAAAAACATAAGCAGAACCCAAAGCAAAATGGACTCCAGCCAAACCTTGTGACAGTCATTTTAGTTAGGCTAAGTTCTAATGTTATGGGTGCCTTCGCATATTTTCTCCTCCTCTGATCATGAATTTCTGTAGAAATTCCTTGATCACCATCAATTAGGGTAAGTGCTGGGCAAGGTCTCATCAGATGAATTATTTGGTTTCCTAAAAAGGCTGACTCAAGATGAAGTTGATCTTCTCTGAGAACCTAATTTCTTTAAAATACATTATTTTTAGTATACCAAAGAGGGTGACATTTTAACTACAAGTATTAGACAGGCATTTTATATAACAATGTCTTAAAGATCAATTAGAATAATTACTGGTTTACTCTAAATCTAATGCCCAGTCTGACTTTCTGTTTCTCTAAATAGACTGAATTCTCCAAAAGAGCACAATACTCAGAGATAAATGGTCTTGCTAGATTATCTGAATCATTGTTTGACTAAAAAATGGCTTTTAGGTATGTTTTTCAAGACTCAACGTTCAAAAAGACAATTAAGGGCAATGGTCTGTGTAGGTTATCCCAATTTCCATGAAAGCTAGAAATCTGGAAACATTATTAGTATTAGGTCAATTTGCTGAAATAACTTACAAAACTAAAATCCTGAGGTCTTTATACCAAGCGAACAAGTTCCACAAGGTGATTGTTTATACCTAAACTTTTCTTGTGCCTTCACTGTAAAGACTTTCTGAAAACATCATATTTTGTATTAATCAGCATCGCAAATTTCATCTATTAAGGTACAAAAATGTTCCTTGGTAGACTTAGCAAGAAATCTTTTTTTAAA
>NW_006922157.1:553141-554236 GCF_000298275.1 Orycteropus afer afer | reverse complement strand
AAAAGAGGAGCTCTGGTAGCATAGTGCCTAAGGCACTTGACTGCTAACCAGAAGGCTGGTGATTCAAACCCACCAGCCACTCCTCAGAAGGAAGGCTGGACAATCTACTTCCGTAGTGATATCACCCCAGAAACCCAAGGAGGGGTCAATATGAGTTGGATCCTATTCAATGGCAGTGCGTTGCATTTGTTGTTTGTTATACCCCCAAAATAGAATATTAAAGCATCAGCAAAATTCCTATATAGACCCCATAGTAATTTTTCAGTTCACACAGTCCTGTGTAGTTAATTTTTGTTTCCTAGACCTTGGATGAGCTGAAGTACAATCTGTGAACTCATCACCTTCTATACCAGAGTTCTGGAAATCTGGATTCTATCTACTAGGATCCATGTCATGTTCAAAATACCACATCCCTTTCACTATAACTCAGAACCAACTCAACGGCAGTGAGTTTGGCTTTTTGGTTTTTTTCCATAGGTCCAATATTGTACATCTTTCTGTTGAAATATTTTAGTCAAGCATTTCACCAAGTCAGTAAAGGAAAACTTATCTGTAGGTGACAAAATGTAATATGTTGTTATTGTTGTTAATGCCATCAAGTCAGCTCTGACTGATAGCAACCCTATGGACAATGGAATGAAGCACTGCCTGGTCCTGCACCAGCTTCACAATCCTTGCTATACCTGAGCCCATCATCATTTCAGTTGCTGTGTCAATCCACCTTATTGAGGATCTTCCCCTTTTTTGCTGACCCTCCTCTTTACCGAGCATGATATTCTTCTCCAGGGAATGGTCCCTTTTGACAACATGACTAAAGTAGGTAAGACAAAGTCTGGCCATTCTTGCTTCCAAGGAGAATTCTTGCTGCACTTCTAGGACAGATCCGTTCTTCTGTAAGTCCATAGTACTTTCAATACTCTTTGCCAACACCACAACTCAAAAGCATCAACTCTTCTTCAGTCTTTCTTATTCAGTCTCAAGCTTTCATACGCATATGAGGTGACTGAAAGTACCATAGCTTGGGTTATGCACACCTTAGTCTTCAAAGAGACATTTTTGCTCTTCAGCACTTTAAAGAGGTTTTTTTTTTTTCCC
>NW_006922157.1:551664-552396 GCF_000298275.1 Orycteropus afer afer | reverse complement strand
TAGTCAATAAAACATAAGTAAACATATTTCTGGTACTCTCTGCTTTTAATCAAGATTCATATGACATCAGCAATGATATCCCTCATTCCATGTCCGCTTCTGAATCTAGCTTGCATTTCTCAAAGTTCCCTGTCAATATACTGCTGCAACCATTTTTGAATTATCTTCAGCAAAATCTTACTTGTGTGTGATATTAATCATATTGTTTGATCATTTTCACATTCTGTTTGATAATCTTTCTGTGGAATGGGTACAACTATGGATCTCTTCCAGTCAGTTGGCCAGGTAGTTGTCTTCCAAATTTGTTGGCATAGATGAGTAAATGCTCCCAGGGCAGCACTGGCTTGTTGAAACATCTGAATGGGTTTTCTGCCAATTCCTGGAGGCTTGTTTTTCACCAATTCGTTCAGTGCAGCTTTGACTTCTTCCTTGAATACCATTGGTTCATGATCATATGCCACCTCCTGAAATAGATGAACTTGGACCACTCTTTTTTGTACAGTGACTGTGTATTCCTTCCATCTTCTTTTGATGCTTCCTGTATCATTCAATATTTTACCCAGAGAATCTCTCAATATTGCAACTCAAGGCTTGAATTTTTTCTTCACTTCTCTCAGCTTGAGAAATGTTGAGCATGTACTTCCCTTTGATTATCTAACTCCAGGCCTTTGCACATTTCATTATAATAATTGTCTTCTCAAGCTGCTCTTTGAAATCTTCTGTTCATCTCTT
>NW_006922157.1:548392-549177 GCF_000298275.1 Orycteropus afer afer | reverse complement strand
TGATGGGAGCTCTGGTGGTGTAGTGCCTAAGGCACATGACTGCTAACCAGAAGGTTGGCGGTTCAAACCCACCAGCCACTCCTCTGAAGGAAGATTGGGCAATCTACTTCCATAGTGATACTGCCTCGGAAACCCAAGGAGGGGTCTTATGAGTTGGAGATGATGCGACGGCACATAACAACAACATTTAACTTGAGATATAATATTATAGAGCAAGACTATCAAGTCTCTAAACATCTGAATTAAACTCTAAAGGCCACTCCTAGGAAGGAAGGTTGGGCAATCTACTTCCATAGTGATACTGCCTCGGTACCCCAAGAAGGGGGTGTTGCTGAGTCGGGGCCCACTCGACAGCACACAACAACAACAGGTAAGTGGAGTAACTCTTTCAGTTAATTCTTCTGGCTTCTTAATGCTGCTTTCAAAAAGAAAAGGTTGTGATCAAGTTAGCAATTAACATATCTAAAATTATGACATAATATTATCTATTTGTTATCTAATTAGGCAAAAACACAAGAGGAAGTGTAAGGTCGCAGTAAGGAGAAGAAGATGCACAAAAGTAGGGTTAAAGAGAAGTTTTTATTCTGCACTCCCAGGAGATGTTTATGGGTCCCCGAGAGGGGCCCGGGCGAGGTTCATGCATCCCTGAGAGGGGCCAGAGAAGTCGCACTGCCCAGGTGAAAGAAAGAGTTTTTTATAGTGATTTTCTTCCTGGTTCTTAGAGGACCGGATTGAGAGCAGGGTATGTGTTCCAGGAACCAATAAGGTAAAAGCACTTTATTAGC
>NW_006922157.1:543650-547302 GCF_000298275.1 Orycteropus afer afer | reverse complement strand
GTTGTTGATGAAAAAACAAACTTGGGAAGGATGTGTCTGGTTAAAGGTTTCAGGTTCCCAAAGAGACACTTGTAGTGGAGGAGTGGTGCAAAAAGGATTGGGTGTGGGTGTCAGTGATGGTTGAATGGACTTAATGGGTACAGCTGAAAGTAAAGGTCATAGAAGAGAGGCACAAAGGAAACAGTGGGAAATACTGGGTAAAGTGTGTGAATGGTTAAGAAAGGATAAAGTATGTTGAATTGTATCCATGAAGACACTGGGACCTTCTGGGGTCTTTCTAGAATTTGTTCTTGCAGGGTTTGCTGGATAAGAGGTTTTAATCCCTGTCGGTGTGTCAGAGAGATGAGAAATTGGGGTCTTGAGGGAAAATGAGAAGGATTCTTTAAATGAATAATAACAGGTGAATGGTGGGTAGCAATACTAGGAGTACAGATGTCCCATACAATGGGATTTACTAAATCAGGAGTTAAAGGAGGGTTTGGTGTGGATGCTGGAGTGGAAATTAATGATAGTAAAAGTGTTTCTGAGGGGTCTTGTGTCCAATGTAGGGTGACCCCTAGCTTAAAAAGAAGGTCTCTTCCTAAAAGTGGAGTGGGGCAGGTAGGCATTACTAAAAATGAGTGTGTAATAATTCTGTTGTCTATAAGGCATGTGACAGGACCTGTTACCTGGGGTTCGGATGGGTGTCCGTCAACTCCTGTCACTGAGACCGAGGAGGGGTATAACTGTCCAGGGAAGGAAGGTAAGACAGAATAGGTAGCCCCCGTATTGACCAAGAAGGACGTCAACTTACCCGCTACCTTGAGTGTTACCCTGGGCTCAGTGAGAGTGATTGGAGTCAATGAGTCGAGGCTCCTTCAGTCTTCAGCTGCCAGACCCAGGACAGTCAACAGCGGGTCAGGGGTTGGAGGAGTTGGCCCCTCGTGTCTTGGGACGGAGGGACAGTCACTTTTCCTATGTCCCATTTGACCACACGCCGGACAAGTTCTGGAAGGTTGTCATGGGTGCGGGCAGTGTTTAGCCCAGTGGCCTTCCTTACCACATTTGAAGCAGGGTCCAGTTGGTAGGTTGTTTCTGGCTGGTCGAGTAGGTGTCAGCCTCAGGGCTGCCACTAAGGCTTGGGTTTGCAAATTGGCCTTCTGGCTAGTGCGGGATTCCCTATCTGCCTCAGCCTGTTCCTCCGGGTGTTAAAAGACTTTAAAGGCCATATTCACCAGGTCTCAGATGGGAGTCTGGGGGCCCTCCTCTGCCTTTTTCAGTTTCCTTCTAATATCAGGAGCAGATTGGGTGATAAAATGAGTAGCTAAAACAGTAGCTCCTGCTGGGGAGGTTGGGTCTAAGTGAGTATATTGTGCAAGGGCCTCAGTGAGGTGATTAAGAAAAGTTGCTGGGTTTTCATTAGGGAGTTGAGTAATCTCCCACGGTTTATCGAAGTTAACAGCTTTATGTGAGACAGCCTGTAGGCCCGCTAGGAGGGATTAGAGCATTTTGTCTCTACGAGTGCAGCCATTCCACCCAGACTGGGTTTCTAGTTGGTATTCCCATCCGGGGTCCTGCCCCGGAACTGCTTCTGGACCCACTGGCATGGTATGGTCAGTTAAATGAATTTGGTCGGCATGTTCCTGAGCAGTTCCAAGAACCTGTTCCCTTTCATCAGAGTTTAAAGTGGATGAATGACATAAATGTCATGTCAGGTTAGGTCATATGCTTGAGAGAGGCAACAAAATTCCTTAATGTGGGTGGTAGGGTTGTGAGAAAGGGAACCCAGACGTTTTTCAGTCTGAGATGGGTTGGTGAGGGAGAAAGGAATATGGACACGGACAACACCTTTAAAGTCAGCCACTTCACGTAAGGGACAGAGAAGGGGCTGTTGAGAATGGGTGTGGCTGATCACTGGGAAGGGTAAAAAAGGACTCTGGGGAAGTGGTGTCTGGAGATGTTAATGAAGAGGAAGGTGGGGGTGACGGAGAGGGTGCAGTGGGGTTAACAGAAGGTGGAGATGAAAGTGCCTGTCCCGAATAAGGGGGTGGTCTATGAGGTGGGGATGAAAGAGATTCAGGTGGGTCAGAAAAAGAGGAAGTCGGGTGTTTTGGTGGATGCGTTTCATAAAAGATATTTAACCTAGATGGACTGAGGCTAATACCATAATCCCTTTGGAAAATTTTTGATCATGTATTCTAACACAGTACATTTACTGGGGGTACCTTCCATAGTGACAGTGGCACACAAAACAAAAGACAAGTCCTGAGGAACTCTCTGATGCCTGGTCGTCAGCCTTTCTTACAAAGGTTTCAGTGGGTCTTTGGCTAAGGTGTCTCCGTATAAACCCTGGAAAGGAGGGCTAAGCCACACCATTATGCCAATCCGACATCACACAGAATGCAACTTCAGGCCCATTCAAATTCCATGACTTTTCATCTTGGAACTTCACATATATAATTCACACTAAACAGTCACACAGACAGACACCAACCCCAACGAAACTGAATGTGAACTCTCTACTAGAGCTGCTGGAGGGACTCGAACCCTCTACACTACCTAACCCGGCCAAGGGGGACTCGAATCCCCAAAGAGGCCGAAGGGGACTCTAACCCCAAAGATTTTAGGCTAGGGAAATTGAGAGGGGTTGAGGAGTCTTTAGAGGGGTTTTGAGGGGGTTTGAACAGGAGTTTCATGAGTTAGGAGAATTTGGGTGGTATTGCAAGTAAAGCAGAGAAAGAGAGAGAGAGAGAGACACGGGAGCGGGAGCGCAGGTAAAAGAAAGTTTGGATGTAGGGAACCTCTGGCCATTTGCCTATGCTGCGACAGAAATTATCAAGATCAGTAAGGATGTTAAAATCGAAAGTTCCTTGCTCAGGCCATGGAGAATTATTATTGAGGCCAAACAGTATTGCAATAGAAAATTAGGCGTTTGGAACGTGTAAGTCCTGAGCCAGCCCCAGGGCATGGAGATTGAGGAAGAGACACCCCAGAGGGGTAGTTGGGTCTGGTTTGGAGTTCTGATTATCCATGATCCCTTAAGTCCCGGTGAAAAGATTCTGTCAAAGGACCAGCGTCCCAGTCATTTGACCAGAATCTTGGAAATGAAGACTGGAAGAAAACAGTGGATGTCTCCGCTGTAGTCTTCAGTCTGGAATGGCTATGCCATGGAAAGACAGGGATCCCAGGGCGTCCCCGGGGTACCTCAGCCTTTGGAGTAGAAGAGACTCTGACGTGAGCTCACGGTTTGTGGACGGAGGCTCTGGAAGTGGAACTGGGACTTGGGATCTAGATGCCCAGGATTGGGAAATTAGCCAAAATGGGAAACTCACCAGTGTTGGATGATGACGGCTGGAGGTTCCTGGTCCGTGAAAAGGAGGAGGAAAGGGAGAACGGGGGGTGCAGCACTCTGTTCCAGCAGAGATTACGTGCACCACACTTCCCCTTCCCGGCCAATGCACCTGATGTACGGTTGCAGTAAGGAGAAGAGGGCGCACAAAAGTGGGGTTAAAGAGAAATTTTTATTCTGCGCTCCCGGGACAGGTTTACGGGTTCCCGAGAGGGGCCTGGGCGAGGTTCACGCATCCCTGAGAGGGGCCAGAGATGTCGCGCTGCCCAGGTGAAAGAAAGAATTTTTTATAGTGATTTTCTTCCTGGTTCTTAGAGGACCGGA
>NW_006922157.1:522540-543179 GCF_000298275.1 Orycteropus afer afer | reverse complement strand
AATCACTCCATGCCTTGGAGGACAGATTACAAAAGGAATGAATTCTTCAAACCAGTAATCAAAGAAAAATTTGTTACTTTAACTGCAAGAAACCCAATTTGGTGTTTTATATGCTACTTATTATTAAAGCTCCTAAATATCTGAAACTGTTGAACTTTAGCCAAATAGATAAAAACTTGACCACATCAAATAAATACCTTTTAATAAATCTTTTAAACAGTCTGTTGCATATCTTTTATAACACTTTAAATGGCAAAATGAACACACTTATTAGCAGACTTGGGTATGTGTATCTACTTTCTCTAAAAAGGAGCTCTGGTGGCCTAGTGCCTAAGGCATTTGACTGCTAACCAGTAGGCTGGCGGTTCAAACCCACCAGCCACTCCTCGGAAGAAGGAAGGTTGGGCTATCTACTTCCTAGTGATACTGCCTTCGAAACCCAAGAAGGGGTTTTTATGAGTCGGACCCAACAGCAATGAGGTTTTTTTTTCCCCCTCTAAAAAACAAAAGTATACGAACTTTAAATTATACAAATATTTAACTCAATTATTAGTACATTACCTAAATATCTTGAAATTATGTGTATATCACAAAACATAATGACTACTGAAAAAGTTTGCTTAAATATTCTAAGTTTTCATTTAAATACTTTATTTTTTCCCTTATTTTCCCAAATCTAAATTTAGTCCTTTAAAATTATACCAACTAGTTTTGGAAATTACAAGTTTTAGCCCAAATGACCAATTCATGAATATAACTTAAGTCTTTGGCTTGATATGGAAATATTTCTCAAGACTATCCCACTTGTGATTTCTGTTTTGGCTTTGTAGAGTTCTCTTGCAATGGACAGAATCTGCCCATGATTTCCCCATCATGGGGATCCACATGAGTTTTCTTATAACTATAATTAAACAGCATTTTTCCTTACTCTCTTTTGTTTGAAATAGTCAACTCTTAGTTTTGGAGGGATTTTTAAAAAAGTTTTCTTAAGTGCTATATGACTTCAGAGACTGTGGTCAAAGAAGCCTAATCTTGTCTTTCCCTCCTACCTTGGGCTTGCATTCAAAAACAGACTACTAGTCCATTTACATGTTAAAGACGAAAGCCTTCTGGTTAGCAGTCAAATGCCTTAGGCACTAGCCACCAGAGCTCCCCACTTTAAGACACATTACTTCTTTTCCTTAGATAAAATATTCTGTAATATTTAACTTAAGTTACTTAAAAGATTTTAACTTCAAGGTTGTTATATAAACACAAATTTTTGTCAAAATTATTTTACTTCAATACTTTGTAATATTAGGACTAATTCATAAGTATCTGTCATTTGACCAAATCTGAGCAAGTTGCTTAAAGAAATATTATCTAATTTAATAATACTATCTGGAGGTAAAAATTATATATACATCTATCTATCTATCTATCTATCTATCTATCTGTATTCATAATCCTATCTTTTACATCTTTATAAGATTTTCTTATAAAGCTTATAAGGCTTCTTTATAGCAATCAAAATAAACAATGTATTTCAGTACACTTTTCAAATGAACCGATTTGTATTACAGTTTCTTGGAGCAGCTATTGAAAGCCTAATGTCTAAAACAGCCTCAAGAAACAGTTTTATTTGGAGCTGAGGCTTAGAGCAACCTCATGGTGGCATATAGAGGAAGATAAAGAAAACCCAGATTTAAAGCTCTTTAGATTAGAATGGAAGTTCTCTTTTCTAGGTGACCCACGACAGGTGGATGCCATCTTAAGTGAAAATCACACACTCACTGGATCTCTGAAGTCAGTTTAAACAATAGACTCATAAGATCTTGGCCTGTGCTTTTTCCCTTTTATAATGAACAACAGCATAACATTCTTAAAATAGCACAACACAAAACAAGGCATCACACACAAATACACAAGTAGCGACATAATTTCAAGCTGTTTCAGTTAGGCCTACCAGTTTTAAAATTACCAGACATATCTCTTGGATATTTTCGGTCTGATAATTCTTGTTCTAAAAGTGTCCACTGACTTCCTAAATAATTCATTGGTAATCATATGCCAATGTCCACTGTATAAAACAGCAAACAAGCCCTTAATGCTTACATATGTGAACCATTGGAGTACTCACAAGAGGTCCAGACTGACCTTAAGACATAACATTCTCCATCTTACCAAGCAACAACATGAGTTTCATATTTCTACAAAACAGGCCAGGAGTTGCCCAGATCCCCTCCCCCAGCAATAATCTCTTGCAAGAAATAGTGAGAAACAAAAAACATCAAATGGCAACATTTAGCAACAGTGAAACATTGAATTTGGTTTAGCAACCCTTACCAATATGCACAAAACCTAGGTTATCAAAATCAGAGTGCTGGGCCAAACATCTACAAGGAATTAGATAAAAGTCTTTGTAAACAGAACGAACAGAAACTTTTATTCAAAATTGTGTACCACTGCCACCTGTAAAGACAAATAACCTCTTGCAAAAGATCGAACCAAAACCCCATACCACTGTCACCAATGGAGGCAAACCAAAACCTTTGCAAGAGACAAATAGAGAAAGAGAGAAAAGAAAAAAATAAACAGTAAATAAAAACTTATTAGGCCAGAGTTCAACATGTAGGCAAGAGTCCAACATGTATAATTGATTTTGAAATTTATAAATCTGCAGATACTACCAAACATTTCTAGAGGTGCCAAAATATAATCTTCAAAATTATGCAAACACATGGAAAGAAAGCATTAAGAGTTCTCACATGAATCAAAACTGGAGATCCTGGATAAAGTGGGAAGGAAAATGTGGAACAAAATTCAAAAACACAAAAATTACTGGTCAAATTTAAAAAAAAAGAAGAGTTCTCACACATAAAAAGAAAAATCCACACCCAGTAAGACTTAATAAAGGTCTCAGAGAGTCACACTAAAACACTGGACTCAAAAGCCAAGAATGCTTACCTCACAAGATCCCTGGGGTTCATGGAGATGGTGGGGTGCAAGAGACTCTTTTGGTGCCTGTCCAGTCCTCGACCCCCAGGGGTCCCATAGGGAAAAGACAGCTTCAGATTCCTGCCATAGACTACACCATTTTGTAGTAGGGGAAAAGAGATCCCAGATTCAAACAGGTTCAATGAAGATACTTTTATTAAGCCTTGGACAGAACAAAGACAAAACAAAGACAATCATCATGGATGAGGGATACCATCAGCATGAGAAAGTTTGCTGAGTCATGGCCATGTGACTAATCACATATGATTTTTTTAAAAAGGAAATCATGACAAAATCATGGTTGGTGGTAGACAGATTAGTCACTGTTGCAGGCAGGATTACAGAAGCAGCGAAAAGACCATCATTGGCATACGTACATAATTGAAATAGAAAAGGGTTACAGAATTGGTTCTGGGCCTTGACTACCTGGCTAGGCAGTGTTCTGTATAAACTGTGACTCATGACCATGCAGCCTGAGTCATAGCCACCAAATAATATCAAGACCCCAACCTTAATTTAAATTAGAAAATGACACTCTCAGGTATGTTCCTTAGTTCTTTGTGAGAGTATAATCTACTTTCAACCATACTCTACCTGAAGGCAAACTGCCCCTCCCTAAATTTGTCCTGGAACTTATCTGTATGTAGCCATAATGCTGCTTTAATAGTTAGAAAGAACCCAAATGGCATCTGAAACTTAAATAAGCCTTAAAATGGACTCAGGGCTCCCACTGCAGACCATAGTCTTCCACAACCCCAAGTGCTTTAGAATTTAAGCTCTTATACACTTATTGATGAATATCAAAGACTACATACAGTCTCTGGTATGAATTACACTTCAACATAAAGAAAAGTCCTTATAGCTAGAACAATAAGCAACAGGATCTCCAGTTTCGATCCATGTGAGAACTCCTAATGCTTTCTTTCCATTTGTTTGCATAATTTTGAAGATTGTATAAATGCAGAAAAGATTGACGTTAACAAGGATTTCATTTTACTTCACTCCAAAATCAGCACCCTCAGAAGGAGCAGTCAAGAAATCAAATGACATATTGTACTGTGCCAATCTGCTGCAAAAGACCTCTTTAAAGTGTTAACATCATGGCACCTAACAACACTAGCTAATGACTTTGAGCATATTTTCATGTATTTGTTGGTCATGTGTAATGTCTATTCAATTAGTTCGCTCATTTTTAAATTTGATTGTTAATCTTTTTGTTATTAAGTTGCAAGAATTCTTTATATATTCTAGATATTAAACCCTTATTAAATATATATTTCCTCACAATGTTTCCCCATTCTATAGGTTCTCTCTTCCCTTTGTTGATAAAGTCCTTTGACAAACAGTTTTCATTTTGATGAAGTACAATTTATCTATGTTTTTGTTGTTGCTGCTTGTGCTTTAGGTTTATATCTAAAAGTCCACTAAGTCTTGAAGCACTGTTCTTACATTTTCTTCTTCTAAGAATTTTATTTGAAAGCATTTTATGGTTTTAGTTCTTACATTTAGATCCTTTATTCATTTTGAGTTGATATTTTTTTACATAGTATGAGGTATGAATACAGCTAAATTTATTTTTGCATGGGGAAATCCAATTGTCTGGTGGTGTAGTGCCTAAGGCATTTGACTGCTAACCAGAAGGCTGGTGGTTCAAACCCCCCAGCCACTCTTTGGAAGGAAGATTGAGCAATTTACTTCTATAGAGATACCATCTCGGAAACCCAAGGAGGGGTCACTATGAGTCAAATCGACTCAACAGCAGTGAGTTTGGAGGGTTGTTTTTTAGGTTTTAGTACCATTTATTAAAGAAATTTTCTCTCCACATTGTTTGGACTTAGCACATGTGTCAAAAATCAGTTCACCATAGATGTGCTGATTTATTTCAGTTTTCTCAATTCTGGCATTCAGTATGTTTATCACTATACCAGTTCCAGGCTGTTTTGATTATTGTAGCTCTATAGTATGTTTTGAGATTGGAAGGTGTAAGTCCTCCTACTTTGTTCTTCTTTTTCTCGATTGCTTGGGCTATTTTGGGGCCCCTTGCAGCTCCTTATAAATTTGAGAATAGCCTTTTCTATTTCTGTAACAAAAGCTGTTGGAATTTTTATAAGGATTGTATTGAATCTATAGATTTCTTCGGTTAATATTGACATCTTAGCAATATTAAGTCTTCCAAGCCATGAACATGGAATGTCTTGAGGAGGGCTCCCTTTCAGGCTACAGCTTCACAAGAACCACCCCCCCCTCCCCTGACACACGCACACTGTAGTAGTAGAAATAATGAAAGGAAAATGGTTGTTCCACCTCAGAAGAGAAGGAACTGTTGGACATTTTCAAGACAAGGACTGGAAAATGAGTGGGAGACCAGCAGGAATACTGAGGAGGTGCAGTTGAAAGCTACGAAACCATATCTTTGGTCATCTTTAGTAGTGGTTTGCCTGAAAAATCTCAACACTGTTCTTCTCTATCAGCATGTTAAAATGGTCATCATCACCATCACCACATATACAGCCTTGCCTTATGCTAGTAGCAGTATTATATGTATGCTTGCCTCTTTGTAAGTGATGGGTCTTTAAAATTTTCACTTTACCTTTAATGGTTGCTAACTTCCCATAAAGTGTCTGTTGTTGTTGTTGTTGTTATGTGCCGTCGAGTCGGTCCCGACTCATAGTGACCCCTCCTTGGGTTTCTGAGGCAGTATCACTATGGAAGTAGATTGCCCAACCTTCCTTCCGAGTGCCTAGGTATAGATTTATTTTTGTTTATTACACTTAGTCTTTGGGATGATCTTTCCCCCTGAGAACTCACACCTTCTTTCAGTTCTGGAAAATTCTCAGCCAATATGGATAATTCTCAGCTACTATCTCCTCAAGCATTGCCTTTCCCCATTTTTTTCCATTATCCATTAGGACTTCTGTCAGACATAGGTTGGAGCCTGTCAATGCCAGTCTTCATGCCTATTACCTTCCCTTTTGATGTTAGTGCTTCTTTAGCCCAGTGTGAATCACTCAGAACTAGCCTCCAATTCACTAACTTTTCCCATCACTGTATCCAGGCTAGAGTTTATCTCATTTATTGAGGTTTCCTTTTTTAAATTTAAGTGACCATATTATTATTATTATTATGCTGGCGGTTCAAACCTACCAGCCACTCCTCGGAAGGATGGTTGGGCAATCCTACTTCGGCAGTGATACTGCCTCGGAAACCCAAGGAGGGGTCGCTATGAGTCGGGGCCGACTCGACGGCAAACAACAACAACAACAACAACATTATTTCCAAGATTTCTAACTGATTTTCTTTTCATATCACTCTTCCTGCTTTTGTGCACTCATATCTTGTTCTTTTAAGGAATCTCTCTTCATGTATCTCTGTGAACATCCTAGACATTCTTCTTTTCAAAATCTGTCAGCCTGTTTTCCACAACTTCATCTGAAGTAAATTTATGTGCAGATTGTAGATTTAGTTAGTCCCTTTGAGCATTATATTTCTTTATGTCTTGGAATTTTGGTTTGCAGCCTTGTTTGGAGAGGGAGGGTTGGTGTTGTTTTGTTTGTGCTTACATTTTATTGTCTGTCTCTCCCTCAGTGATTACTCCTCTCTGTCTAGTGGTTTTGTGGTTACCTCCACTGGCCCTCCAGGCCCCCAGGCCAGAATCAGGTCGTATAATGGCATCTCAGGGCTCCTTCCCTATTGGATATCAGGAGCCTTTTCCTGCTCTCTACACAGGACCCTCATTTCTCAGTTCATTTCCTGGTCATGAGGCTGCTTCTGGCTCCTCTCAGCTCCCTAAAGCCCAGGCTACCTTGTAGTCAGAATTCTTAGCAGCAGCTGGCAGATATCTTCTGCAGCTCTTACTGGAAGACCCTCTTACCTTCCGCCCTCTCCTTGTCAGCCCCTGGCTTCAAGTAGTGTGAGCCTGACTTCAGCATCCTGTCCCACTTTTAGTGCTTATAGAAGTTGAGTCTTGGACACCCCCACCTGCTTTCTAAACCAGGGGCTGGCAGGCCTGGCTACAGTTCTTCTGGCTGCTTTGCATTTCTATGCATGCTGTGCATCTCATTTTCAGAGCCTTATTGTCTTAGAAGCTTTCTCTTTCTACAGTACAACACTTGTCTATCACTGTGTTTGGTACAGAGGAGCTGTTACCATTTAACTCGTAGTGGACTCTAATTATATTGTGTGTAATGTATGTATCATAATCAGAAATTATTTAACCAATCCCCTATTATCCAATTTTTAGGTTGTTTTCTATTTTTGGCTAATACAAACAAGGAAACAATAACCAAAACCAAACCAAACTCACTCCTGTCGAGTTGATTCTGACTCATAGTGACCCCCTTTGGGCTTCCGAGGTGGTAAATATTTACAGAAGTAGATTGCCCAGTCTGCCCTGCAGAGTGGCTGGTAGGTTTGAACCACCGACTTTCTTGTTAGTAGTCAAATGTCTTAGGCACTACTCCACCAGCATCTATAATGTGCGTGTTTAATTCCTAATGCAAAATTAATGGTCAAAGGGTGCAGAGGTCTTTAAATTTGATACATATTATATTTCATATGTACCACCACTACCTCTCTAACCTGACTACCACCACCATCAATACACCATCACCATCTGGTTTGTTGAGCAGAACAAAAGAGGTCCTGAAAATAAACAAGTATATGGTCTTTGTTTTGTTTTGTTTTTGTAAACTCTAAGGTGTTATAGGGATCTCTGGTGGCGTAGTGCCTAAGGCATTTGACTGCCAACCAGAAGACTGGCGGTTCAAACCCACCAGCCGCTCTTCGGAAGGAAGGTTGGGCAATCTATTTCCGTAGTGATACCGCCTTGGAAACCCAAGGAGGGGTCACTATGAATCGGATCTGACTCGACATCAGTGTTTGGTTGGTTTGGTTGGTAAAGTGTTATACATGACTGAGGCATTCTTAAACCACTTCCTCCCTGTCCCCAGGTTTTCTCAAACTCTAATTTCCCATGAGTTATTCCAGTTAATCCTCATGCCAACCCTACAGGGTAAGGTAATGTTATCTTCATTTTGCAAAGGAAGAAACCAGACATAGAGAAGTAAGATGAACACCAAAGCTTTCACTGGTAGTAAGAAGAGTCCACATGAAGCTGAAGGAAAAAATGGGGTGGTGCCCAGTCTGCTGAGGTGCAGATGGGAAGCCTTCAGGCCTTCTCCGAACCACATATTTAGGGATTTGGCCCCCGCCAGTAAGGGACATGCTATGCAGAGGTTGTAGACAACACCTAGACATCTGAGTTCTAGGCACTCCAGGACAGCCTCTACTCTGTATGGAGAAACACTGGATTTGATATCCTGACTCAATCACTCTCTAGCTAAACACCAACAGGCTTCTCTTCATTCTCTCATTTCTCAATAAGAGGCAGCCAGGCATAGTGAAGAGTACACGGTTCTGGATTCAGATAGACCTGGGTTTACACACCAGTTCCACCACTTCTCTGCTGTTTGACTTGCAAGCAAGTCATTTCACTTCTTTGGGCTTTGGTTTCCTCATCTGTAAAGTAGGGATGATAATGCCTCTCTTGGAGAAGCACTCTTAGGATAAAAGGAAGTCTTGTGTTCCTGGCACATAAAAAGGGTATAAATCAAATCTGTTTCAGACAACAAGGATGAAAAGTCACTTATCCAAGCCTGCCCAGCCAATCAAGGACAGAGCGGGCATTATACCCTGTCTTGACTCCACATTCAGTGTTCGCAGTCCATGAACCCCAGCTTCCTTCAGTCACTTCTTTCAGTGTCCTTGTGTCCTTCTATATTCTCTCCTACCAAAAGGAGAAGTAAACTCAAGAAGCCTGAAGGTCTAGCCTCTGTGTACCTCCAATCCAATCCCTGTTGCCTCTGTGGGAACCCCCCATGGAGACATACTGGCTGGGCTTTACAACACAAGCATGGGTAGCCTGGAGATGCCTGTGAAGCCCCACATATACCCCTGAATCCAATGCAAGCGTGAGCCTTACTGTCTGCCTTTGCAAGATGCTACAAGCTTGGAGAGCTGGAAAGGTTAGATCATTAGGGAAGGATCCTCCATGCCTGTACTGCCTGGGGCTGCTGCCAGGGCCTCCAGCCTGCCCACTTCTTAGATCTAGAATGTGCAAATAGGAATCCTCTGCTTTTGGGGTGGGGAAGGGGCTGTACACAGTCTGTCTGCAAGACCAGCAGAAAGTAAGAAGGTCCTTCTTCCCCTGGTTGCACTTGCATTGCCTCTGGGGGACAGTTAGGGTTTGGGCCTGCCTTTGATATTCAAAGTACTTCAAAGTCATGAGCTCATCCATCCTTTCTGCCTGAGGGAGAGAGGCAAGACAGGCACATGGCACCCACTCCACAGAGGAGAATCTGAGGAGAAAAGACTAGTCTCAGGCCCCTAGGATGGGAACACTTGGCCAAGTGGGGATCTTCCTTTGCTCAGTATTATGGCACATGGAGATGTTTGATTGCAAATTCCATATAAGGGAATGAGGTGCCAATGAGCAGAGGCAAAACAGGGGCCCTTGGAGCTCCCAAATGCCAACAGTTATCACAGCTTAAAAGCTGGATCTCAGGACAGGCAGAAAAACTGTTACAAGGAGGTGGACTGTAACCTACTGTGATTAAAATTGAGCACCTACTCCCTCCCCAGAAGCTCTGGTAGCATAGTGCCTAAGGCACTTGACTGCTAACCAGAAGGCTGGTGGTTCAAACCCACCAGCCACTCCTCGGAAGGAAGGTTGGGCAATCTACTTCCATAGTGATACTGCCTCAGAAACCCAAGGAGGGGTCACTATGAGTCAGGTCCGACTCGACGGCACACAACAACAACAACAACAACACTCCCTCCCCAGCCTGGGTCACTGGTACACTCCCGACAGTCTGAGGGCATTTTCCCTAGGGTCTCTCTGCCCATTGTGTATAAGTTGGTCCTCCTAGATCTCTGAGTGAAGCCCACTTCTCTTCTTACCCTTCACACACTGCTTGCATGACTTTACTCACCTCCCAGAT
Source organism: Orycteropus afer afer (assembly GCF_000298275.1). Lineage (NCBI taxonomy): Eukaryota > Metazoa > Chordata > Mammalia > Tubulidentata > Orycteropodidae > Orycteropus > Orycteropus afer. The sequence continues at coordinate 533,205 of NW_006922157.1, read as the reverse complement.
TTCAGCTACCACATCTGTGCTTATAATAACCATAACAGTTAAGGTTAATTTAACGCTTACCCTGTGTCAGGTAAAGTTCCAAGCATTTTGTACACGTTAATTCATTTAATCTTTGCAGTAACCCAATGAGGTCAGTAATACTATTATTACTCCATTGTACGGATGAAGAAACTGAAGTCTATGGAGGTTATGTAACTTGCCTAAGATTAATCAACTAGTAAGTGGCTGTCCCAAACAGTTCCTTTATAGCTAAGTTTTCTCTTCATCTCTTTATTTCCTACTGCTCATGACATGCCTTCCTCAGAAGGAAGGTTGGGCAATCTACTTCTGTAGTGGTACTTCCTCGGAAACCCAAGGAGGGGTCGCTATGAGTTGGGTCTGAGTCCACAGCACATGACAACAACAACAAGACATGCCTTTACCTGGAATGTCCCATAGGCTTCTCAAACCCACCACAGCCAAAACTGCACTTGCATTTCACTCTGAAATCCCTATCTCAAACCTTTCTCCTCCCAGACTCTTCAAACTCAGAAATATACTTTGCTGTTTCTGGATTATATCTGTGTTGTACAGGGGTGGGAGAGAAACCAAGGAATTTGGAGACAAAACTGGGACTGATTCCTGACTCTGTCTTAGGAGCTGTTAGAAGTCTGGAAAGGCCCTTTGTTGTTGTTGTTGTCGTTATGTGCCGTCAAGTCGGCCCCGACTCATTGTAACCCCTCCTTGGGTTTCCGAGGCAGTATTACTACGGGAGTAGATTGCCCCATCTTCCTTAGGCTCTCTGTATTTCAGTTTCCTTACTTATAAAATGCCACCAAGAATACCTCTCTGGGTTGTTGTGAGGACTGAATAAGAGAAGTAGGCAAAGCTCTTGGCACGTAGGGAAACAGGCAATGTCAAATCCCTTCTCCTTTTCCCATTGCCACCCTATGCCTCAACCCTCTTTGATCACACAGCACACTGACATGGATTTTTCAACCACCTTCCACACCAGGAGGCTGTCTACCTCTTTGTTTTCTTCCCACTTCAAAACTAAGTGGGCCTCAGGAATCCCTGAAAGAGAAAGTTCTGGCAGAGAACCCTTTGCTGGGCAATCCCAGTTTGATGTTTGATGTAGAGGTGTTTCCCAGTCTTAGAGAGCAAGGCCCACATTATTATAGGTGCAGGTGAAAAGAGATTTGTTCATGACTCTACTGGGCAATAGGATTTCAGGTGTAATATAGACTAGGCTAGGAGGCCTAGCTCAAGCCTCCACCATTCATGGAAAAGGTCTCATGGCATGGCCTCCTCCCTAATAAAGGGCACGTGGCCTGAACATCACTGGGCTCTAGGAGTAAGGTGTGAGCTCCAGACACTAAAACCCTGTTCTTAGAGGAAACTTGGACTCCTTGTTCTTGGGTTTATCAAATATCAGGCTTGTTGGCTTTATTCCCTATCTCTGGTTCCCATGCTTGCCTGTGAGTCCAAGGACAGATGGGGCATTTTTGAGTTTGAACACAGGATTTGTACTTCTCTCTGTTCTCCTCTCCCAGTCTCATAAAAGTCTGTCCAAGAACTCTCCTTTCCCTGTTCCTTTAACACTGGGTTCAGGGGCATGGCCACAGGAACTAGAGTTCTGGAACAACTAACTGAGCTTGACTAGACATAAAATAAACATCCCTTAGATGTGGATTGGTTGTCCTCAATCACATTTCACATTCCTTGATTCAGAGACTAATAAATTAGCCACACAAGGACAATACCATCTACCTTGGCCTTCATGTATTGCAGCTGGGGAGACTGGGATCCAGAGATGGTAAGGAACTGACTCAAGATCACAAAGCAAGACAGTAGAAGAGCCCACATCTCCAGACTCCAAGTCCAGGGCCTTCTCCCACACACCTATAACTTATCTGATAAAGTGATAATAATTGGTGGTAGAAACTGTGGGCTGCAAGAGACAGGAAATTGAGGGGAAGAATATGAGAAGGAAAATGACTGGGAAGCAAAACCCTCAGCACTGAGTAGTGGCCCACCCTGGAGACATCAGCCTAGCTATCACACTGCTTCCATTGCCAAGGATTAACACAAACATCTCCCAGCTGGGGCCTCCCTGCTGGCCATCTGTAAAGGCTTTGGGTGGCGTGCCCCAGATGCGGGAGCCCCAGGCTGATGACTGGACTTTCTCTCTGGTGATATTGTGTGCTCTTTCAGCATTCAGAGGGCATGGGCCAGCCTCTGGCTCATCTCTGCTGTCAGGCCCAGTGAAGGACAATCAACACTCCTGATTGATCAAAGGCACTCCCACCCTCTAGCCCCAGGAGCGCTGGGGGCGAAGAGGAGTGGGGAGAGCCCAGATGCCATCCTGCCATGCTTTGAAGTCCCAGTGCATTCTGGGAGAGACTTCCTTTGGAGTGGGACCTCTGGAATACAAACAGCAAAAATTCCTGATGTGTTATAATGGAAGCAAGAGAGCTGAGTCCTAACACTATGTGACCTTTGGCCAGTCCCTTATTCTTTCTGGGCCTTGGTCTCCCCAGATGAACCAGGTGGGCACTGGACTTGGCAGAGTAAGGGCCAGGCCAGCTCTGCCATCCATGACTTTTTTTCTCTTCCTTTTCTCTGAGGGAGGATGGATATGGAAGCCGAGGGCAGACTAGTGGTCAGGGGTAGATGTGTTCTGACATGGAGTATAAGTGGTGGAGGTGATTGTTCTTAATAATTTATGCACTCATCCATTTATTGAGTATCTACTGTGTGCCCTAGTCTAAGGACTTGAAAATAGGACACCTCAATATACTGGTCCATTATTCAAGGGAACTAGAATGACTTGGCCCAATCTCTCATCATACAGTGAGTATGTTCTAGAACTAGGACAAGGACCCTAGTTCTTGACTTCAGCCAACAGGAGCCATATCCAGCAGGGGTTTTGGTTGAATCTGAGTCCAGCTAAGTTAAACTGAAAAATAATTTGCTGGAAGGAGGGTTTTGAGATCACTCACAGTCTAGTTGGGAAAGGTAAAGAACTAATCCTAGAGAAAGGTAAAGTACCCATCAAGGCAGAGAAGCATGTCACAGACCCAAGGAACAGTCGGGTTGACACACTATCTCAGGCATAGTTCACCCCTCAGTCCCTGCCAGTTGACATAGAAATTAGGAATAAGTTCAAAAGTGTCCCTGCTTCTTTATGTACAGGTCAGCTGGTTGGCTGTCAGAGGTCTAGGAGAAAAAGCTATTTGGGCTTCTGTAGTGAAAGACAGAGTCTTCCACCCAGACTCACACAATAGATAATTCTGCCCAAATAAGGAGGGAGTTTCAGATGCTGGCCAGAGTGAAGAGTAGTTTTCTTCCTCAGTGAGCCTTAGACCACCCCCAACATTTCCCTTTTCATTTCTTTAAAGTCCTTCTCTACAGAGAATCCTTGGTAACCCCACTTATACACACACACACACTCACACACACATACACACAAAACTCTATAGAGGGGACAAAACTCAACATAGCGTGGTGACAAGAGCTCAGCTACTGGTTTTCTCTGAAGCAAGGGTTGGGTGTGGATCAGCCATTATCACTGGAGAAGGTAGTCTACTCTGTTCAACTTGATTAGGCTCCATACACCACCTGGACCTTTCTGGGGCTTATCTACTCTTCTTTACCCTTCCAATTCATGTGGCCATTGAAAAAACCATGTGATTTCTGTTAAGGTTAGCTATCTCTCCTTTTCTGCCTGGTTGGACCTGAGGCAGCCTCTGGTCTTCTCCCATTACAGCAAACCCTCCCCCCCACATCTCTGCCTGTTTTCCAACTATTATAGCCCAGACAGCTCCTCTAAATGTTCCAAAAACTCTGCTATATAAACTCGCCATGTCTCCAAAGAACTTTCCTTTTCCTCTTCACATGTGTCCTTTAAGGATACAACTAGAGGTCTCAACATAGCCATCTCCTTCATTGGTCTTAATCCCCTCATGCTTGTCTCAGCCTATTTCAAAGCCCTGTGAACAAGCACATGATGTCACCTCTGGGTAAGTAGTGAAAGTGGTGTTGCCAAAACCCTCTGCCATCTGCTCTGGGAACAGTAGAACCCAGACATGTGATCGTCCCAGAAGAATCAGTCACATGGGAGCTGGTTTGCTGAAAGCTCCCAGGGGGCTATGAGACCCTTGTGCCAGCCTGCAGGCTGTCAGGGGTCAAGCCAGTATGGACACAGGATCCATGCCGTTGCTAACTTATCTCAGGTCTGTCCTGAAAACCCTCTCACCATAGGTAAAAAGGATCTTCTTGTCCTTCACATAGCCAACTGAGATGGCAATGTTCTACAAAAGTGCGGACAGTGGGAGAAGAAATAAAGCTATGCTCAGAACATTAGGGACATTACATGACTTGCTCAAGGTTATTTAGATGATAATTAGCAGAGTTGGAACTCCTAGGTCCTCAGTCAGCAACAAAGTGCTCTAGCAAGGATCACATTGTACTGACTCCAACTGAGAGCTTTCAGAACTCCCCTCCTCCCCCAGCTGCCTGCCTTAGGGATTAACTCAATTAGGAGTTAATAAATGTCAGAGCTTGAAGGTATTTTAGAGGCAGTAGTTCAATCCTCCCCTACACATACATATGCACACACATGCATGCACACTCAAAATACAGATGGGAAAATTGAGGCTTCAAGAGGGAAAGGAGCATGTGCAAGATTGGCAAGTGAGTCAGTAGGCCTAGAAGCCAGATCTCTGGGCTCCTCTGATAGCCAGCGTTTAGTGTACAGACATGGCTGCATTCCTGCCCTTCTTCCCATGTAACCTAGCTATAGCAGCTGTTTTGTCCTCCTCCCCTGTTCACCATGTCCCTCAAGTTTTCCATTCAGGGCCCAGCTTCCTCTTGGAGAAGTCTCACCCTCTGTCTGGGCACAGAGCACACATGGATCAACTGGTGCTCCCACAGCTACCTCCAGGTGGAAAAGCCACCCCACTTAATAGCCCAGGCCCTTCTCTTTTGACAGGATGTGTGGATAAAGTGCTCTTGGCACGAGAAATAATCCATGGAAGTAGGTAGGACTGAGATAGACAACCCAGACTGCTCATGGAAGGGACATCTCGTCCCTCCTTCCATCAAAGCCCTAGAATCCCAAACTGCAAAGGCCCCAGGGAGAAAGTTAAAGGAAGCTGAGTTTCTGAGTGGCTACTTCCTAACCATTTTCCAATAACTGGCTGGTTGGAAAGGAGGAAAGTTAGCACAGGAATGGTAATAACTGCCTTGCCCTCACCCTCCGATCTGGACAGGCCCTGGCTTCTCACCCCTCCTCTTTAAAAACGAAAAAAAAAAATTGTTGTGATTTGAATGAAAGTTTACAGAGCAAATTCATTTTCCATACAGCAGTTCACATACACTTTGTCTCATGATATTGACTGCAATTTCCCACAATGCAACATCTCCCCTCCCACTTCCTCCCCATAGTTACTTCTTCCCTGTGTCCTTCCCTCCCATGTACTCCTGCCCCCCTGAGCTGTCTTCCTGTGCATACATAGCCCTTCTATTTTCCCATGATTGATCTCTCCAAAGAGTGCATCTACTTAATGTAAATGTTCAGCTCATATGCCTGTTCTTTGTTTGGCTGGAAGCCACAGGACTGAGTTCAATTCCAGACCTGAAGGGCAACTAGGGTCTCAGTGTTTACACCAGGCTCTACCAGACCAGCAAACCTAGTTCCCTCCCCCACTTTTTTTATGATTCTGAGTTTTGTTCCACATTATTCTTCCACTCTACCCAGGATCTACTACATTGATCACCCTCTGAGTGGTTGACAGTGGTAGCCAGGTACTATCTAGTTCTCCCAGTCTCATAGTCATATAGCCTGCAGATCATGTGGTGTACCAGTCCCTCGGACTAATTATTCTCATGAATCTTTGGTTTTCTTCATTCTTCTTTGCTCTGGATGAGGAGAGACCCATTGTTGCATCTAGGTGACTGCTTGCAAGCTTTTGAGATGCCAGTTGCTACTCACCAAAGTAGGATGTGCAAAAATATTTTTGTGTAGTATGTTATGCCAATTGAGTTTGATGTCCTTTGTGACTGTGGTCCCGAGCCAACAGGTCCAAATACTCACTCCCTCTGGGTAGCTGGCTGTGATGAAGAAATGACTACAACCTTGCCCATTTTCAGCTCTACTGTATACCTGGAAATTCTTACAGAACATACAAATACACTTGTAGAAGCACTATCTGCCAACCCTATACATGGTCATGGGCACACTGCCCCTTGCACAGACATACCTAATTGTTCAGCCTGTCCACTCATCTGTCCACCTGTATATCCATGTTGCCATCACTGATAACACAGTACTGTATGTGTATGTCTTTGTTGTCTGTACCTCCCATGTACCTCTCTGTGTCTTCCTCTTCCTCAGTGCCACCATATTGATCACTCACATTTGATACATTGCCCTTCTCTTCACCCAAATCAATATTTGTCTCTACTTATCTAGCAGTGTTCCCTCCCCTTCAACTCCCACCCCTGGTAACCAACAAAGAAAATTTCCTTCCACATATAAACTTTTCCTTGACTTTTTATACTAATGGACTAATACAATGTTTGTCCTTCTGTGATTGACTTACGTCACTCAACATAATGTCCTCCAAGTTCATGCATGTTATGCAGTGTTTTGCAGATACTACGTTATTCTTTAAGGTTTATATTCCATTGTGTGTATGTACCATAGTTTGGTTATCCATTCTTCTGTTGATGGGCACCTAGGTTATTTCCATCATTTTGCTACTGTAAATAGTGCTGCAATGAACATGGGCATGCATATATCTGTTCTTGTCCTGACTGTCACTTCTTTAGGATATATACCTAGTAATGGAATTGTGGTCACCCCTCCTTTTGTCTCAATCACACAATAGGGCTGTGTGCATAGGAACACCCTAAATGTAATTATCTCCATTGGCCAGATGGCAAAACAAAGGCTCAGAGAGGACAAGAGACCTGCCTGAGATTGCACTGAAAGTCAATGTGCATTCTGAGATTGTACATCCCATATACATTCCTCTCAGTTTTCTGCCTTGACTAAAGGCCCAAGCCCAGGACTCCTGGAGCTTTGCCAACCCCTTCCATAGGGTAAAGGGCATCCAGACATGAAGGGACTGTGCAAGAAAGAGTTGGGGGTTGAAGAAGGATGTTGAAGTCCAACCTGTCAAAAAAGAACAAATATACCCTTGTCTCACATTTCCCTCTGGTATCATTGTTCTCTCATCTGAATAACTTTCCTTATTATTTATTTCAGAGAAGATTTGTTAGTGACATGTTCCTTCATCTGAGAATGTCTTTGTTTCTATTTCATTCCTGAATTAAATTCTGGGTTGACAGTGCATCCCATTTACAACTTTGAAAAATATTGTGCCACTTCCTTTTGGGCTCCATGATGTTAGGTGAGAAATCCACTGTCATTCACACCCATGTCTCTCTGACTACAAGGGTCTGCTCAAAAGGAGGCAAGGTAAGGTAGTGAAAAGAACTCTGGAGACTGAGAGTTGAATGATAGCTCTACCACTTTATAGTTGTGTGACATTGAGTGGGTCTTTCCACCTTTCTGAGCCTCAGATTTTACATTGTTACCATTATAGAGTTGGATTAGATAGTAACACTAAGGGCCTCTATTGTGGCCCTGATATTCTCTGAGTCTCTGAGAATTATCAGGGCCCACAGGAATACCAAGTTCCTGGTGAAAATGCTCTCTGTTCCTATCTTCCTTTGGGAAGGTGACTCAAGTCCTTCACCTTTTGTTCCTCCCACTTCTGCTTTCTCTAGGCCAGCCTAGACAATTGAGGCAGGGAGGGGTCTTAGGATGTTTCTGTCTTGCCAACCCTACTTCCAAACCCTGCTCAACTGAGGAAGCCCCTCATTCTCCTTACCTGGGCTATTACAAAGGATTCCCTGGGTAGTTATGATGGTGCCTGCCAGGACTATCCCCAGGTCTTGCAGAAGTAATACTAGCTCTTTACTTCACCTCTCTGTGCCTTGCTTCTCTCGTCTGTAAACTGGGGACAATAATAATTCCTACCTCATAAGGTGATTGTGAGGATTAAATGAGCTAATCCCTGTGAAACACTTTGAGCAATGATTGGCCCATTGTAATTAGCTAAAAAACACTAGATATTATCATTTACACTATTTAATTATCATTAACACTATTACAATGGAGTGGTTAAGTGCATAGAACCTAGCATCAAACTCCATATGTTCAAATCCAAGCCCCAACACTAGCTGTGTCACCTCAATCAAGTCACTTAACTTCTGTGTGCTTCAGTTTTCTCATTTCTAAGGGTAGGACACAATGTGCCCATGCAACTCTTGGGCCACATCAGATTCCTGGTTCTGACTAGGAATCACTCTTGGGAGATTTCTCACCTCTGCGACTTTGGGTTTCCTGTTCTCTATGCCTCTCCTCAGGCCTTCTCCTTCAGGCTGAGTTCCAAGGTTCCATCTCGGAGGTCTCCCTAAGTTCCTCCAGGCTGACTGAATTCCAGGGATCCTCCAGGGCACAGTTAATATGCCATCAGAGTTTCTATCAGCAAGCTTCCTGGGGTAGAGTTAGTTCTGCACTGGAACCCTAGATTCTAGTCCTGGCTCTTCCCTCTGATTTTCTATATGACCATGAACCAGTCCCTTTCCCTTCCTGGGCCTCAATTCTCCACCTATAACATGAAAAGTTTGGCCCAGACAGTCTCTAAGGCATTACCAGATGGGTAAATCCTAGTATTACTCCCCATTGTCATCCCAGAGCTAAGCTAACCCAGTGCCTGACATTAAATGTGTGTTGAGATGAATCAGACTAAACTGAAGTGAAATGCAGAAAAATGCCCCAGCACAGTCCTGCCCATGTCACCTTTCTGCCCTGTGACCTGGTCTTTAGCCATCCATGGCTAGCAAGCTCCTTGACTTCTGTAACTTAGGGGCTGAGGGCAGAGCCAGGCTGCTGCCTGGAAGATGGAGCACTAGGGCCCCAGCAGGAATGTTCCTAGGTTTGTTTTGGTCCTTCAAATTGGAAGTCCGGAGGCTTTAATTTAGCACTCCTTGCCTGAAGCAGAGCCCCGGCTGGGGTGACCTGCCTCAACTGCCAAGCATGAGCCCAACACTAGACCATAACTCAACTTCAGAGCTGCCTGTGACAGGCCGTGCATAGCAAAGCTCCAGACAACAAAGGTCCCCTTAACCCTACTCCTCTAGAGGCAGCCATGGTGGTAGTAGCTGCTGCTTTGGGGCTTGGCAGAATGGGGCCCAGAACAGGGTGTTGGATGGCTAAGAAGGCACAGACTGTTCCTCTGTCCATACTGGGCACTTACCCTCTGAGAGTTGTGGCAAGGCCACATGGGCTGCCCACACTGAGCTAGGCCAAATGGAGGCAGTGTTGCCGATGGAAACTAAGGGCTATGGCCTAGAAGGCCATTGGGCATTGAGAAAAAGAGGCCAGCTGTTTTCCATCTTAACTGAGGGTTAAGGGAGATGAAATAGGTAAGAAAAACAGCAAGAAGGACTGAAGTTTCAAAAGACTAGCCCTCTATTCTTGGCATACTGTGGAGAGGTAACTGGACCTCCAGACATCTCCCTTCATTCCATCCTCTACCCTGCCACCAGAGGCGTCATGCCAGCAAAAACTTGATGGGATTATTCCTTTAATTAAAACATTTCAATGGCTCTCTATTGCTTACATAGGAAAATTCAGCCCTTCATTCAAGTAGCTAAGACCTTTCACAATGTGGCCACAGCTTACCTTTCTACATCACTTCCAGCCTACACATCCTACAATACAGCCAGTTTGGCTGCTGCATTTCCCCCAGAGACTTCCATAATCTTTCATGCCTCCATTTGGTTTCCTCTGCCAAGGAAAGCCTTTCTTCCTTGTCTACTTGGAAACCCTTTCCTCATATTTGAAGCCCCAACTCAAATTATCCCTATCCTGGGACAAAGTTAACTGTTATCCTCTTTTGTGCTTTCATAGCATTATCAAGAGACCTATATCCAAGCATTTATTAAGAACTATGCCAAGCACCATTCTAGTCAGTTTCACTGTAGTGAAAATGATAAGCTACAGACCCTGCCCTCATGGAGATCACATTCTAGCAGGGAAAAGAGATCACAAGTAATATATGAATAAATAATTTCATATAATGATACATATGGAGTATTCTGGTAAATGGTTAACAACTGGCTCTTGGGGAGGGGAGCCCTGATTTGTAGCATTTGCTGATTTCCTTGGCATAAATACTCCCACTATGGCCGATTTAAAGGTACCAATGTAAAGTTACTAAACATGGGATTGAGAAGCAGTGCACACGATTGACTCTAGTGAACCAATGAGAGTCAGTTCCAGCACACAACTGTTAGACATACCAAAAGAAAAGAAGTTACTAGAATAGACAGTAACTAGGGCACAAGGGTAGAGGGAGGATCAGAGAAGGCCTTTCTAAAGAGGTGACATTTATGGGAATATCTGAATGACAAGGAGCCAGACATGGGGGCAAATATTGACATATTGGAAATTGTTTTTATTATTATGATTTGGGTGAAGATTTACAGAGCAAATTCACTTTCCATACAGCAGCTCACATATACTTTGTCTCATGTCATTGACCACAGTTTACCACAATGCAACAGCTCCCTTCCCACTTCCTCCCCATAGTTACCTCTTCCCTTTGT
>NW_006922157.1:508622-516215 GCF_000298275.1 Orycteropus afer afer | reverse complement strand
TCAGGCTCTTCTTGGTGGTTTTTTATCATTGGCCCATTGGTGGAGAAGGAGGTAGTGGATCTCGCTCAGTAAGTGACATTGTAGGAGGTATGGGTGTAGTTGAGTCTTATGGGGACTTTTGTTCTCTCCCACTCAGTTAGACACAAATTACAATTGAATAACCATCAAAAAATTAAATCCCATGTAATCACACAGGAACAGTAACCAAAAGAAGAAAAAAGGGATAAAAAGAAGAAAAAACAAGCAAACCTGCAATATCTGGGGATAGGGCACTAAGAAAAAAAAAGTAGAGAAGGAGAATAATAAATGAAAAGAAAATGGGAAAAATGTCAAAAGAAAAAGAAGGAACAGGGTTAATCCTGAGGAAAAAAGGGGAAAAGAAAAAAAAAAAAGAAACTTTAAATTAAAAAAAAAAATTCAACCAGGCACAGGGAAAAGAAAAAAGGCTGAAAATGAGGACCTGGGAGGGGAAGATTAAGAATAATAATGAAAAGGACAAATGTATCAATAATATTAGTTGGTTTGGAACGGACAAATACAAGCAAACTAATCACCAGAAAAAAGAAAGTGAAAAAGAAAAAATAAAAATAAAAAAAGAGAAAAAAAAATCAGTGGAGGACACTGCAGGCCACCCAGGCTCCGTCTGAGCACACAGACTGTGATGGAATTCCTGTGGGCCCAGAAGTTAGGTGGGAGTGAGTGGTAGCCACACCTCCATTCACCAAGCAGGTGTGGGGCATAAGAGTAACAAGAGGAATGTTGTACCTTTTCAGTATTGCAGGTCCCGAGTGTCTTTGGGGTTGCTGGAAATCAGAACATGTTCTTAAGCCCCAGGAATCTGCGAGAGCGCTGTCTCTTTAAATATCCAAAATAGTCAAGCCGCTTTTTAAACCTTCAAAATGGCTGCATCCTCCAGACTGGCAAAAGTCCACAGTTCAGCCCACCTTTCTCTTCACCTTCTCCGTTTGTTCTCCAGCCACTGTGCACAGTCCCCCGTGCAGTCCCTGGCTAGCAGAGTGATTTTTAGGTTAATTATCAGGTCCTACCACCACTTGGGAATCTCCAAGCTGTCTGTGCCATCAGGATCGCTGCCAGACCGCAGTTTCCTTACGTCTCCTTTTTTGGTATTTTCACGCAAATTCTTCTGCTAGTTGGGGTTAGTTCACTTCTATATCCTTCCCTTCAAGGCTCAGAGGTCCAAGATTATCTTCTGTGTCTGTGTTACTTGGTTTCCCTTTTCTTTGTTGAAGAGGGTCTGTGCAATCCTTCTGCCTAGTCCGCCATCTTGAAGGAACCTCGACATATTGGAATTTTTATTGAGGTATAATTTACATACAGTAAAGTGTGCTCATCTTAAGTCTACAAAATGACAAATTTTTATATATGGATCAACCTATATGATCACCAGCTAGATAGAGATATAGAAAATTTCCAGCACCCCAGGAGGCTCTCTTGATCCTCTTTGCAATAAAAATCCTCCCTCCTATAACAAAAGAAACTACTATATTTGCTACTATCATCAGGGATTGGTATTGCTTATTCTGGAACTTTGTATACATGGAATATAAATGGATCATGCTATAGTATATTATTTTTGTGTTGAACTACTTTCACTAAACATAGTGTCTGTGAGATTCATCTGTGCCATTACATGTGGAAGCTGTTTATTCTTTTTCATTGCTGTGTACTATTCCAGGTACATTTGATTTTAATTATCTGTTGCTTTGCCTGTCTCTTCCTGAAGCCTGAGAGATGGCATCATAGAGGAGTGGAATCAGACTGACATGACTTGTAATAAAGGCTTGGCCCCTTCTGAGCTGGGTGATTTAGGGTAAGACGTCTCATTCCCTGAGCTACTTTACTTTTATCTGCAAAATGGAAAGAATAATGGTAAGTCCCTCCCAAGGTGGTGAGGAGTTGGTGAGATGATACATACCAAGCATTTAGCAGTGGCTCTGGACCAGAAGGTCTACTCAAGGAATATTCAGGTTCCTCCCTTTCCTTAGTGAGTTTTGCGAACAATGGGCATAGTGTTTGGATGTGTGTGTGTGGATGGAGACAGTGAATGTGTGGCTGTGTTTTATGCCATAAAAAGGCTTCAGAGATTGCCTTTGAGATGGCTGGGGTAAGGGACTGTTTTGAGGGGCCAGAGGCAATTTCATTGTATAAAAGGTCTGCAATTTGGGCTGTCACAGAGAAGTCTTGAGTGCTTTCCCTACCAAACTAGGCCAGGATATAGAGAGGGAAAGAAAGAGGCAAAGGACTCAGAACCCTTGCCACTGACAAATGAAAGGCAGGAGCACAGAGTGTTCTTGGTGGATTCTTGTGCTTTGGGAGAGAGACAGGGACCATTTTCTCCATTTTATAGATGCAGAAACTGAGTCTCTGAGAATTAAGTTACCTGTGGTCACATAACCTCATAAGTGTTTCAGGAAAGATTCCAAACCATGTGTGTTTGACTCAAAGCCTGTGGATTAAGAACATCTTGTAGCTATCCAGTCCAGAATTTGAGGGTTCTGACCCAGCCTTAAGAACACAGAGCATCTAAGCAAGCAGGCTAGGGGTCTGGCCTAGAGGAAAGCCTTGGACCTAGTATAGGAGACTGCAGAGAGGGCCTCCTGGGGAGGTCCTGCCAGCACATCCCCATATAATGACATTCACCTATATATTATATCCTCTTTCTTCTTTTCCATCTCCCAGAGGAGAGAATGGTTGAGGGAAGAAGAACACCTAATGGGAAACATATGTCCGTTACATTCCAGCTGCAGCTTCCTGCCTGCCCACTCTTCTGTCCTTGCTCCTTGTTTCCCCACCAGCTTGTGCCATGAATTGTTTTGTCCTTGGTGCTGCTACAACTGATGCTCCCCCTCCAACACACACATTCCAATCTAGCCCCAGAAGCCTTGAAAGTCAGTCTTTCTGTGTGACAGACACTTCTCCTTCATTTACCTATTACCTTTCTATTCCCTGACCTAAGGAGCCCTCATTCAGGCAAGCAGAGTGATGGCATGGGGGAACTCTATACAAAGCATAGGAACGTGGGGGTCTCAGTCCTAATTCTGCCACAGGTTCACTGCATGTCACTGGGCCCATTCCTTCTCCTTCCCAGCCTCTATCCCTATCTATACAATGGGCTTATCTCTAAAGGCCTTGTCAGCTCTGGGTTTCTCTGACTAAGTAGCAGTGGCTGGGCATCTTCAGAGACCCATTTTTCAGGATTGAAAACAGAGACCTGGAGGGAGAGAAATGAGACTTATTGAACTCCATTTAGGACTGAAGGCTTCTGGGTCATAAGAGAAGAATGGTCACCCTGGATACCTTTTCCTGTTGCTTTTCACTCAATACTCATTGAACAAATCATTATGAAGCAGCAACTCTGGACCAGGCAATGGGCTAGATGTCCAGAAGACAGCAATGGGCAAGGCAATACCCCATAGAACTTATAGCAAGGCCTTGGATCCTCAATCAGGGCTTAAATTCTCATTCATAGCATCCAACCCTCCTCTTTCCAGACCTGGGGAAATTTAAGACCCACTGAGAGTTAAAACCTAATTGAGAACTCAAATCCCCATCTCCCTCCCCATGCTTACAAAATTTCTTCTCTCTGGAATCATAGACTCTCTGTATAGTCTGGAAGGCACTTTAAGGCCTGGAGATTTACAAAGCAAGCCATAACTGGGACTGGCTCAGCCCATTGGAAAGCCATCTCTGGTGGGAAATCCACCTGGATCCCTGCAGGCAAAACTCACAGCTCCCCTCCTTTGTGGCCTCACAGCATTTTGTTTGCACTTGCAGGCTGCCTTGTTCCATCCATTTATATCCCTGTCTCTGCACTGGATTGGTGGCTTCTGGAAGGCAGAGCCTGTGTCTTCTCCATCTTCATATTTCTAGGGCACAGAAAAGGAACTCAATGGATGTTTGTGGTATACAATTGACTGGTCACTAAACATGTTCTTGTCTATAAATGCCCTTAGAGCATTAGCTCTGGAGGCAGATGGCTTGGGTTTGCATCGTGCTTCCATTACTCATTAAATGTGATGTGACTTTGGTCCAGTGACTTAACCTTTCTGTGCCTTGGCTTCCTCATCTGTAAAGTGGGCTTGGTTAAAGCACTGACTTCATGGAGTTACCATGATATGCACAAAATAATGTCTGGCATATAGTAAGTCAATATGCGTTTACTACCACTATTCCTACCACCACCACCACTACTGCCATTAAATTAGGAATACATAAAGCTATTCCCTGTATAGGGTCCTAGAAGTGGGTATTCCTCATACATGATTATCAAAAGCCTGGGCACTAGTCTAGTTTTAAACTTTATCATTCATAGGAATTACTGGCCATCTTATTAAAATGCAGATTCTTATTCAGTCGGTCTGGAGTGGAGCAAGAGACCTTACATTTCTACCATATTTTGAGATAGTGTTGATGCTACTGGTCCAGGAGCATTGCCAGGAGCCCTTGACAAAATTAATCACCAACCATAGCAACTGCCTAATGAAAACCCAGTAAATGTTAGGCCTTGTGTTAAGTTCTCCTTATACATTATCTCACAGAATCCTTCCAACAGCCCTAAAAACAAAACAAAACAAAATAAAAACACTGCCATCAAGTCAGTTCTGACTCACAGCGACCCTATAGGACAGAATAGAATTTCCCTATAGGGTTTCCAAGGCTGTAAATCTTTATGGAAACAGAGTGACTCATCTTTTTCCTGTGGGTTTGAACTGCAGATCTTTTCATAGGCGGCCAAATGCATAACCACTACACCACCAGAGCTCCTACTGCAACAGCCCTGGAGAGTATATATTGTCATTCCTACTTTCCAGATGAGAAAACTGAGGCTTTCTAAAGTGACTTTCTAAAGGTTACATAGCTTTGAAGTGGCAGAGGCAGGATTTGAAATCAGGATAACCTGATTTCTAATCTCTATTTTTTCCCCCATTCTTGCAAACAGCTCCTTGTGGCCTGGAATCTCACAGAGGATACCTATCCCACCGAGAGAAGACTGTAACACAACACTCAATCAAAATGGCAGGAAAAAACACACCCTGTGCATAGTTCTTTAGAGTATTCAAAGCATTTGCCTGCCCACAAGTGTGGTAAACAATAGCACATGGACTAGGATCCCTGTTGAATCTGGTGAAGATGAAAAGAGAGCTGCCAGAGTGGGTATGAGAACAGGCAGGAAGATAGACAAAGGCACACTGACTGCTCAGGCCTGGCTTCCCAAGGGGTGGCTCTTTGGTGATGCCCCATGATTTAGCAACTCTTCCTTAACTCTGTAGGCTCAGAACTCTCCCAAACTTTCTAGACCCAAGGGCACCAACACAATGCCAAAGATTTTGAGGTCTCAACCAGAGAGCCCACTTATGCATTTGGGGTAAAAAGTTAAACCATCAATAAGTGTCTGTGCTACCACTGGCTTCTTACCATATCATAAGTCCAGAGTCTAGATAGAGTCCACTGGATCTAGTAGCTCCATGGCTCAGTGCCTCTCAATCCCAGAGAAGCCTGAAGATATCCTCACACTTCTGGCTCCATGATCACCCCATTCCCACCCCTGATTATGCCCACTGGAACCTTTGTCACACAGTGCATAAACCATGAGCACCTACTTTGATCGTGTTGTCAGAAGGGACCATTCCCTGGAGAAGGATGTCACACTTGGTAAAGTGGAGGATCAACAGAAAAGGGGAAGGCCTTCAACATGATGGGTTGACACAGTGGTTGCAATGATGGGCTTAGGTATAGCAATGATTGTGAGTCTGACACAGGACTGGCAGTGTTTCATTCTGTTGTACATAGGGTTGCTATGAGTCAGAGATGACTTGACGACACCTAAGAAAAACAAAAACAGGAGCTGAAAATCCCCTGGAATTGTAGGCCAAGCTTGGTGCATGTGAAATTTTCTAAGATGGCTTTCACCATTCATTAACTTAGTTAGCAGATATTGATTGAATATCTGCTCTGTGATGGACAATGAGTTGGGCACTAGGTACAGTAATGAGCAAGACAGAGATTTCTGCCCCCGTGTAGCTTCCAGCCCAGTGGAAGTGTCAGTGAATGAGTAGTTAAGGGAATAATATCTACTTATAGAACAAATACATGGACAAATATAAGGAGTCAGCCACAGGGATCCAGGTGAGGGAAGGGAACCCAGGCCACACCCCACAAGCAGCAAGGCTAGAAAGCAGGGGGAAGGACAGGAAAAGGTCAGGTGGGCCAGGAAAGAGCGAGGAGTCAGCCACAGGGATCCAGGTGATGGGAGGGAACCCAGGCCACGCCCCAAAGCGGCAAGGCGGGAAAGTGGGGAAAGGACAGAAAAGGTGAGGGGGACCAGAACAAGAGCGAGGAGTCAGCCACAGAGATCCAGGTAAGGGGAGGTTGGAGAAGTTTCCAACAGCTAAGGGAGACAAGTTTGTCTGTTGGTTTGTCCTACTGTGGTGATGTGTTGCTGTGAGTTTGAGGCTGTGCCCCCAGTGTTTCAAACCCAGCGGGGTACACATGGTGCACAGGTATCAGCGTGGCTTGCAGACTTAGACAGACTAAGAAGAAGGAAGATGCTATCCACTTCTCAAAGAATTGGCCAGGGAAAACCTTATGAATAACAGAAAAACACTGTCTGATACATTACTGCACAACTTTATGAATAGTCCAGAAACATTGTCCAATACAGAGGGAGAAGATGAGTCACTTAGGTTAGAAGGCTCTCAAAATAGGACTGGGAATGAGCTGCATCATCAGAGTAAAACCAGCCTTACTGATATGGATAAGGTAAAGCTTTTGAGACCTCCATTTGCTGATGTGGCAAGACTCAAATTGAGGAGAAACAGCTGCAAACATCCATTAATAATTGGAACATGGAATGAAGAAATAAGAATCTAGGAAAATTGGAAGTTGTCAAAAATGAAATAGAATGCATAAAGATTGATACCCTAGGCATTAGTGAGCTGAAATGGATGGGTTTTGGCCATTTTGAATCAGGCAACCATATGATCTACTATGCTGGGAATGACAAATTGAAGAGGAATGGCGTGGCATTCATCATCACAAAGGATGTTTCAAGATCTGTCCTGAAGTGCAATCTGTCAGTGATAGGATAATATCCATACACCTATAAGGAAGACCTGTTAATATGACTATTATTCAAATTTATGCACTAATCACCAAAGCCAAAGATGAGGAAATTAAAGATTTTTATCAACTTTTGCTGTCTGAAATTGACCGAACATGCAATCAGGATGTGTTAATTATCACTGGTGGCTGGAATGCAAAAGTTGGAAACAAAGAAGAATCAATGGTAGTTGGAAAATTTGGCCTTGGTGACAGAAATAATGCTGGAAATCGCATGGTAGAATTTTGCAAGATCAACAGCTTACTCATTGAAAATACCTTTTTTCAACAACACAAACAGCAGCTGTACACATGGACTTCGCCAGATGGAACACAGAGGAATCAGACTGAATATATCTGTGCCAAGAGGTGATGGATAAGCTCAGTATCTTTAGCCCAAACTAGGCCAGGAGCTGATTGTGGAGTAGACCATCAACTGCTCCTATGCAAGTTCAACTTGAAGTTAAAGACAAT
>NW_006922157.1:502822-506806 GCF_000298275.1 Orycteropus afer afer | reverse complement strand
TTGAGGCACTTACTGATGAAGATTGAACAATACAGTCTGCAGTATGGATTACATCTCAATATAAAGAAAACAAAAATCCTCACAACTGGACCAATAACCAGCATCACGATAAATGGAGAAAAGATTGAGGTTGTCAAAGAATTCACATTGCTTTGCTCTACATTTGACACCAATTGAAGCAGCAGTCAGGACATCAGACAATGTATAGCACTGGGCAAGTCAGCTGCAAAGGAACTCTTTCAAGTGCTGAGGAGCAAGGATGTCTCCTTGAGGACTCAGGTGTGCCTGACATAAGCCATGATATTTTCACTCACCTCATATGCATGTGAGAGCTGGGCAATGAATAAGGAAGACAGAAGAAGAATTTATGCTTTTGATTTGTGGTGCTGGTGAAGAATACTGAAAGTACCATGGACTAGTAAAAGAACTAACAGATCTGTCCTGGAAGAAGTGCAGCTGGAATGCTCCTTGGAAGCGAGAATGGCCAGACTTCATCTCACCTACTTTGGTCATGTTGTCAGAAGGAACAATTCCCTGGAGAAGGATATCATGCTAGGTAAGGTCGACGAAAGAGGGCAAGGCCTTCAATGAGATGGATTGACACAGTGGCTGTGACTGTGGGCTCAAGTATAGCAAGGATCATGGAGCTGGTGTGGGATAGGGTGGTGTTTCCTTCTGTTGTGCATAGGATCACTATGAGAAACTATTTGACGGCACCTAACAACAACATAAGGACAAACAGTGATAATGGGGCCCAGGTCCTGTCATTCAGTCCATAAATAGGCATTGCCTGAAACTTTTGAAAAGATGGCTGGGTAGGGCTTGCCCAAGGTCATACAGAAAATCAGAGGCAGAACCCAAAATTGACCCAGGCTTTAGGGCTCTCACTGTGGGGCACTGACCACCACATGCTCACAGTGTTTAGGGAGTCATGTAGCCACTTGAGCTGCACACGAGAATGGCCACTTTGAGGCTGAGATTTCTGGGCCTGACACAAGTTTTTTCAAGGGCAACAAAGCTACCCCTACCATTATCCCTATGTTCCCGTTATTAGCTCATCCATTTCCAATCCAGACTGCCTATGGAGTAACCTCACTCTATATCCTTCTCATGCCACAGGCAACTGTTGTATTTCCAGCCTGCTGGGTGGGCTCTGGATCTTCCTGAGGCTTCATTCCCTGAGCAGGTCCAGCTGGTAGACCCAGCTGTGGGTTTGTAGGAGGATGGGGCCCATCTGGAGGGGTCTTGGAATGAACCAGAGGGGCCAGAGGGAGAATCCCTTGGGAACAGAAGCCAAGGCTTGGGGAACTCTTTCAGGATGGGATAAAGAAAAAAAGATAAACCTGGTATCTGGGTTGGCTCATGAGAACTTTCTGAGGCCTGGAGTTAAAAAAAAAAAAAAAAAAAAAAAAAAACTTTAGGAGGTCACCTTCTCTCTCCTCCTGCTTCCATTCAGGATACATTTCAACTGTTTTTGAATTAGTGTGAATATCTCCAATTTCAAAAGGCTCCTGGCAGGCAATTGAACACTCTTCCTGCCCACCACTCCTTGGCACAGTTTCTTTCTTCTTCTTTGGTTGATACTGTGTCTCAGGCACTGGGAGATGTCTGGAGAAGGGTGAGAAATGAATACACAGTTGAAGAAGAAATCTCTCTGCTCTGAAGGACTTCAGGCTCATGGGGTAGACAAAGCCTAAACCATTTGCTCCAATACAATGTAATCAGAGTTTTGGGTCCTCTGAAGAGGAAGTGAGTTGGTCTGGGAGGGGGTAGGGGGTAGGGGAAAGAAAGATGAAACTGCTGGGAAAGTGACAGGATTTACAGAGAAGGTGTAGAGAAGAAGGGAAAGGTTTTATGAGCAGAAAGCCCTTACAAATCTACAGGGGGATAGGTTTGGTCTGAGTCAAATCTCCATTTTGATGCTTATGTCTTTTTTACTATAGTTCAGCCAAATGGTTGGCTAGTGCTTACTTTCCTGCTTCCAGAGACAAGGAGCTCATTGCCTTGCAAAAGAGATATCGTCATAGGACAGCCCTAACTCTAAGAAAATTATTTCTTGAATTGGGATGAATTTTATCTCCTTGTGTCTTTTACCTAAGGGTCACAGGTCTATTTCCTAGGGTCACTGACACCCTGTTTTCTTCTCCTTCTGCTCCAAAGGGGCCACTTAGAGGTCTGAAACATCACCATAGCAATTTCCCTTGAGTCTTCTCCAACCCAAACAACCTCAGTTGCTTCAACTGTTCCTCACAAAACCAGGTCTCCAGCTTCTTCCCTAGTCTGCTTTTGCTTCCTTGATCATTCTCTAATGTATATCTGGCACCATTAATATGTGGGGACCAGAGTTTACAGCATATTTCAGGGCAGTGTGCCACCTCCTTATTTTAGAAACTTAACTTCTATACTTTTTCCAGATGCAGCCTGAGAGTCCATGGACTTTTTTTAGTCAGACTGTACATATTGCAGGTGCTTCATTGGCTTTGCTTCCTAACCTCCCACCTGTTTCCCCCTTGCTCACTTGTACTTGGTGGCCAGGATTTGGAAGCTGAAAGCAAGACCTAACATTTCCTTATGTCATATTTACTTTATAAGATTGAACTTCTCTTTCTAGTATATTGAGGATTTTCTGAAAACAAACTCTGAAGGCCAATGAAATTAGCTCTCCCACCTACAGTTGGGCCCATGTCACAAAAGTGATCAGTGAGTCACCAGCTATTTATATCTTCAAATGCATCCTGAAAGACTTTGTCAGATTCCTAGAAGTCAGAAGTCAGAAGTCAGCTCCCCACACATTGCCAGGCAGCCCTGGGAGCCTGAAGGAGACATCCAGTAGGTCTGAAGTTGGTGGTTGGCCATTGCAGGCAGAAGGAGCAAGAAGTCTATCACTCTGCCCAGCCAGTCATCAATCAGCCCACCTTTCCTGAGGCTTCTTGGAGGCTCTGAATGTAATAGGAGTTACTGCCAAGAATATTCAGACATTGGATATTGCCTCTGCCCTCTAGGAGTTTCCAGGCTTTTGAAGAGGAAGACCAGGGAGGCTCTTGAAGTAATTTAGTAAGATGAATAATGCCACTCAAAGTTGTTATTGTTGTTAGGTGCTGTTGAGTCAGTTCAGACTCATAGCAATCCATGTACAACAGAACAAAACACTGCCTGGTCCTTTATTATCCTCACAATTGTTGTTATGCTTGAACCCATTTTTGATAGTTAAGGTTGTGTGTCAACTTGTCTGGGCTGTGATTCTTACGGTTTAGCAGTTATGATATAATCATTCCACATGATGAGATCTGGTATAATGTAATCACCTCCATGATGAGAGCTGCTATGACCAGCCATTGAGTTGAAAGGGAGTTTACTCAGAGATGCGGCCTGGCTCCAGTATATATGGAAATCCTGGCAAGGATCACAGGTTTTTTGCTCTGTCTGGATCCTGCATTTGGCTCATAATCATCTGACCTCTGGTTCCTAGACTTGAACCAGTGGCCAGCTGATCTTGGGATTGTTACCTTCACAGCCTGTAAGCCAACAGCCAATCTTGGAGTCATCAGCCTTTGAAACCAGCAGCTTGCTGTATTGCTTGGCAATCTTTGGTTTGTCTGCACCTTCAGCTATGTAAGTCACAGGAAGCCTCCAGCTTGGCATATGACTATGTACTTGAGACATTCCAACCTCTACAACTATGTGCCACAACTCATTTGTCAGTTTGTTGTACTGTGGTGCTTTGAATATTACTATGAGGCTGGAGGCTATGCCATCATTATTTCAAACACCTGCAGGGTCACCTGTGGTGGACAAGTTTCAGAGGGGCTTCCAGATTAAGGCTGGGAAGAAGGATGGGGCCATTCACTTCTGAAGAAAATGGCCAGTGCATACCTTATGAATAGCAGTGAAACTCTCTGATATAGTCTGTTGTACATAGGGTCACTATGAGTCAGAGCCGATTCGATGGCACCTAACAACAACAACAACTGCATGAGCCATTTC
>NW_006922157.1:494415-502722 GCF_000298275.1 Orycteropus afer afer | reverse complement strand
GCTCTCCCTCCCAACTTTCTCTCTCTCTCTCTCTTACACACACACACTGGTTTTGCTTCTCTAGAGAACCTACCTTAAGATATTTTGGTAGCAAGAGTGGTTCTTGAGAAACAAAATAGTAAGGATGAGTTTTTTAATTGGTCTTCAATTCTGATTAGTCATAAAGGTGCTGATGATGCCATTAGTAAAGAGGATCAATGGTCTGAGCTGGCAATATTAATACACAAAATAGCACCACCAATAAATCAAGTATTGGTGAAAAGTGAGATCTGGGTGATTGCATGTTTGATACCTTTCTACAATTTTGTTAGAATGAGAAGTATAAGGAATCTGGTTGGTTGACTGGTCCTACTTACACTAGACAAAGTAGTGAAAGAATGAGGTGAGCTCAGGGCTTCAGAGTCATAGCTCAAGCACCACGTAAAAGACCCTAATGTTTCCACTTGTGTCCTGAAAGAAAGCCTTATTTTTTGTAAAAGCTGATATTGCTGAAAACCAAAGCCAAAGTCTTGTAAGAGTGACTAAATTACAACACCAATTGAATTGTGAACCTCTAATGAAGTTAAAATGAAGACGTTGATTGGGAAGAAATAACATCCTGAGACTTGGGATGGAGATATATGGACAGCTAACCAGGAAGCTGGTGATATTTAGCCCCTGAATTCCATTGAATCACTCCTGCCAACGGAATCAGACCTCTTACCCCCACCTGTTGTGATTAATCCAGCTGTGCCTGCTAGGTCATTGTCTGAGATATCACCTGGGGCAGTGCCTGAGGCAAGTGTCTTACAAGACATTGTCTAATATTCTCAGGGAACACTCCCACCACCCATTGTTGCTTCTAGACCCATAATTAGACTTAAGTCCCTAATGGCTATTAAGATTGTGGGATAGTGATGTAAGAAATATAAAGTTGGATCACTCTGAGCTAATGATTTGGGCCCACTAAGCACAGATTCTTCATTCAGTGTTTCAGCTAAAGCAGTTAGGAAAGGATATAATAGTTTATCTTGTTGGTTTCCTGAAGCATGGATTATGCTGTGGCCTACACTAAGTCAAGCTGAAGTACCAGACCTGCCATGGTATACTATAAAAGAAGGTATCGAAAGGCTTAGGGAAATTGGCATATTAGAGTGTATTTATCATATTAGATGCATACACAAACACATGGAGGGCCTAGAGAACACACTTTTTACCACAATGGTGAGGAAAAAATTTGTGACGGGAGCCTCAGCATCATTGAAGACTGCTGTGAATGCTGTATTATGTAAGACAGATTTGACACTGGGAATTGCCCTAAATGAATTAAGATACTACATAGATAGCTGATTGGACCATATGGTGGTAGGGGCCAAGTGGTAGCACTTACTTGAAAAAGATAAGGTAGGTGTGATTATCATAATAGAGAGCAGAGTGAAAACAGTAATCTAAGTAGTCTGACTGATATGGACTTATGGCATTGGCTACTTAGGCATTTGGAAAAAAAAAAAAGAAAAAAAAAGAATGCTCCTTGGAAGCAAGAATGGCCAGACTTCCTCTCACCTATTTTGGTCATGTTGTCAGAAGGGACCATTCCCTGGAGAAGGATGTCATGCTTGGTAGGGTGGAGGGTCGACGAAAGAGGGGGAGGCCTTCAACGAGATGGATTGACATGGTGGCTGCGATGATGGGCTCAAGTATAGCAGGGATTGTGGGGCTGGCGCGGGATCTGGCAGTGTTTCATTCTGCTGTGCATGGGGTCGCTGTGAGTCGGAAACAACTCGACGGCACTTAACAACAACAACTTAGGCATGCTGTCCTTAGGAGTTAAATAGATGGGGAATCTAAGAAATATTTACTTGATCTATGTTACTGGAAGAATTCTAGGTCAAGTGAAGAGCAGTCTAACTTGAATCACCAGAACAGAATTACAACCCCTCATTCAATTCCCAGACGAGCCAATTTACATACATACTATCCCTTGAGTGAAGGGAAAGCTGGGTCCCCTTGAAGAAGGGCCACACTACACTGCCAAAAATTTATGTTGTTGATAATTCTCTCAGCCTTCCCCAAAGGGATATATGGCCTCTTATGAGAGTGATTGTTCATTGGGGAGAAAGAAATAATCAGAGTTTTGGGGGATTACTGGACATTGGCTCTGAATTGACACTACATCTTGGGGACCCAAAACATCAAACATCACTGTGGCCCACCAGTCAGACTGAGAATGAATGAAAGTCAAGCTATTCATGGAGTCTTAGCTCAGGTCTGTCTCAGAGTAGGTCCTGTGGGTCCTGCAATCCATCCTATAGTGATTCCCCCAGTTCCAGAATGGATAATTGGAATAGACATACTTAGTAACTGGTAAAACCCTCACAGTGGGTCCCTGACATGTGGAATAAGGGTTATTATGGTAAGAAAAGCCAAGTAGAAGTCATTAGAATTGTGCTTACTTAGGAAAATAGTAAACCAAAAGCAATTTCACATTCCTGGAGAGATTACAGAGATTAGTCCCACCATCAAGGACTGGGAGGATGCATGAGTGAGGATTCCAACCACAGCCCCATTTAACTCTCCTCTTTGGCCTGTGCAAAAACAGATGGATCTTGTAGAATGACAGGGAATTATCAGAAACTTAACCAGGTGGTGACTACAATTGCAGCGGCTGTTCCAGATATGGTTTCATTGCATGAGCAAATTAATGCATTTCCCGATACCTGATATACAGCTATTGCTCTGGCCAATTCCTTTTTCTCTATTCCATTTTTAAAAGATCATCAGAAGCAGTTTGCCTTCAGCTGGCAAGGTCCTACCTCAGGGGTATATCAATTTTCCAGCACTGTGTCATAATTTAGTCTGCAGGGACCTTGATTTCTTTTCTCTTCCACTAGATGTTACTCTGGTCCATTACATTGATGATATTATGCTGATTAGACCTAGTAAGGAAGAACTATTAATGACTTTAGACTTATTGGTAAGATAGAGCGTGAGCATGATAGAGAGTGAGAAATTAACCCAACAAAGATTTCTGTGCCTTCCACCTCAGTGAAATTTCTAGGGGTCCAGTGGTGTGGGGCATGTTGAGATATTCTTACTAAAGTGAAGGGTACATTATTGCATGTAGCTCCTCTCACAAGTAAAAAAAAAGAGGTGCAATACCTGGTGGGCCTCTTTGGCTTTTGGAGGCAACATATCCTTCATTTTGGTGTGCTATTCCAGCCTGTTTATCAAGTGATTCATAAAGGTGTTAGTTTTCAGTGGGACCCAGAACAACAAAAGGCTCTGCAACAGGTTCAGGTTGCCATGCAAACTTCTCTGCCATTTGTGCCATATGATACAGCTGACCCAATGATTCTTGAAGTGTGGCAAATAGAGATGCTGTTTGAACTTTTTGGCAGGCCCCTATTGGTCAATCACAGAGCAGACCCTTAGGATATTTGACCAAAGTCCTGTCATCCTCTGCAGATTCTTTTGAGAAACAGCTTTTAGCTTGTTACTGGGCCTTAGTAGAGAATGAAGGCCTGAAGGCCTAACCATGGACCACCAAGTCACCATGTGGACTGAGCTGACTCCCATGAACTAACTGGGTGTTGTCTGACCCACAGAGTCATAGAATTGGATGTGCACAAGAGCACTCCATCATTAAATGGAAGTGGTATATAAGAGATTGGGCTCAAGCAGAACCTGAATGCTCAAGTACAATGCATGAGGAAGTGGCCCAAATGCCTGTGGTCTCCTCTCCAGTCACATTACCTTTCCTCTCCCAGTCTGCACCTATATCCTCATGGAGAGTTCTTTATGATAAGTTGACTGAGGAAGATAAAATATGTGCCTGATCTACAGATGGTTCTGCAAAATATGAAAACATCACTTGAAAATAGACAGCAGCTTCACTACACACTCTCCCTGAGACCCCCCTGAAGAACAGTGATGAAGGGAAATCCTCCCAATGTACAGAACCTCAAGCAGAGCATCTGGTTGTTCCCTTTGCTTGGAAGGAGAAATTGCCCAATGTGTAGTTGTATACTGATTCATGGGCTATAGCCAATGGTTTGGCTGAATGGTCAGGGACTTGGAACATGATTGAAAAATTGGTGAAAAAGAGGTATGGGGAGGATGTATTTAGATAGTCCTCTGAATGAGCCAAAGAAGTGAAGATATTTGTGTCTCATGTGAATGCTCACCAAAGGGTGACCGTGGCAGAGGAGGATTATAACAATCTAGTGGATAGGATGACATGTTCTATGGAAACCAGTCATCCTTTTCCCCCAATTACTCCTGTCATTGCCTAATGGGCCCATGAACAAAGTGGTCATGGTGGCAGATGGAGGTTATGTATGGCCTCAGCAACATGGACTTCCACTCACCAAGGCTGATTTTGGCACAGCCACTTCTGAGTGCCCAATCTGCCAGCAGCAGAGACCAACACTGACTCTGTGATATGGAACAATCCCTCAGGGTGACCACCCAGCCACCTGGTGGCAGGTTGATTTCACTGGACCACTCCCATCATGGAAAAGGCAGCATTTTGTTTTTACTGGAATAGACACTCTGGATACGAATTTGCCTTCTCTCCTTCTCTGCACTCAATGCTTCTGCCAAAACTACCATCTGTAGATTTACAAAATGCCTTATCCACCATCATGGTATCCCACACAGCATCACCTTGGATCAATGGACTCACTTCGCAGCAAATGAAGTGTGGCAATGGGCCTAAGCTCATGGAATTCACTGCTCTTACCATGTTTCCTATCATCTTGAAGGAGCTGGCTTGATAGAATGATGGAATGTCCTCCTAAAGACACAGTTACAGTGCCAGCTAGGTGACAATACATTTCAGGGTTAGGGAAATGTTCTCCAGGAGGCTGTATATGCTCCAAACCAGAATCTAATATATGGTGCTGTTTCTCCAATAACCGAGATTCACAGTCCAGAAACCAAGGGATGGAAATTGAAATGGTGAACCACTCACAAAATTTTTGCTTCCTGCCCCTGCAACCCCACAGTCTGTGGGGTAGGAGGTCTTAGTCCCAAAGTGAGGAATACTCCTACCTAGAGACACAACACTGATTCCATTGAACTGGAAGTTAAGAATGCCACCTGGCCATGTTGGGCTCCTCATGTCTCTGGATCAACAGGGAAAGAAGGGAATTACTGTATTGTGTGCTGTGACTGATCTGATTACCAAGGAGAAATGGGATTGCTGTTACATACTGGAGGTAGAGAAGAGTATGTCTGGAGTACACAAGATTCCTTAGGATGTCTCTTAGTACTACCATGCCCTGTTATTAAAGTCAATGGAAAACTACAGGAACTCAATTGTGATTTGACTACTAATGGCACCGACCCTTCCTGCTGAGATGCTTACTGAGGGAAAGGGGGTATAGAATGGTTGGTGGAACAAAGTAGTTCTAAGTACCAGCTATGACCATGTGACCTGTGGCAGAAATGTTGTTATTGTTATGAATAATTCTTCCTTGTATTTGTGCATCAAATATTTTTGTTTTCTTCAGTTATAAAATATAAGAAGTTAATGGCGCTAATGTGTTTTTGGTTAGGCATGTTAGGCACATGACTTTATAATTGTCTTAACTTAGAGAACTGTGTATGGTTTAAGGAGTTACATGTGCTAAGTTGACAAGGAATGGACTGTGATAGTTAAGGTTGTGTGTCAAATTGGATGGACCATGAATTTCATGGTTTAGTTGATTTGATGTAGTTATTCTACATAATGAGATCTGATATAATGTAATGTAATCGCCTCCATGATGAGATCTGCTATGAGCAGCCAATCAGTTGAAAGTGAGTTTACTCAGGGGTATGACCTGCTTCCAATATATATGGACATCCTGGCAATGATCTCTGGCTTTTAAGTCTATCTGGATCCTGCATCATCTGACTTCTGGTTTCTGCACTTGAACAAGTGGCTGGCTATATTGACTGCCTATCTCATGTTGGTCAGTGTCTGCTAAGTCTGGAGAAAACTTCAGCTGACATCTAACTATGGACTTGGACCTCACCAGCCTGTACAATTATGTGAGCCATTTTGTTGAGATAAATTTTTGTATCTTTCTCTCTCTCTCTCTTTCTATAAACACACACACACACACAAGCTTTACTAGTTTTACTTCTCTAGAGAACACAGTCTAAGACAGCATTGTTGCAGCCACTTTGTCAATCCATCTCATTGAGGGTTTTCCTCTTTTATGCTGACCCTCTACTTTATCAATCCTTCTCCAGGAACTGATCTCCTCTGATAGCATGTCCACATTATGTGAGCATTTTTATCTGTACTTTTTCCTAAATAGAATTGTTCATTCTTGTGGCAGTCTGTGGTATATTCGATATTCTTCACCCACACCCTAATTCAAAGACATCACTTCTTCTTTATTCTTCCTTATTCATTGTCCAGGTTTCATGTGAATGTGAGGTTACTGAAAATGCCATGACTTGGGTCAGGCACACCTTAGTCCTTAAAGTGACATTTTTGCTCCTTAACACTTTAAAAAGGTCTTTTATTGCAGATTTCCTCAATGCAATGTGTCATTTGCTTTCTTGACTGCTGCTTCTATGGGGATTGGTTGTGGGTCTAAATAAAATGAAATCTTCAAGTACTTCATTTTTTTCTTCTTTTATCATGATGTTTCTTATTCATTCAGTTGTGAGGATTTTTGTTTTCTTCATATATATCCAAATATATCAGGTCTTAATCTCTTGAACCTGTTAATATTGCCTTATTTTGAACAAGGATCTTTGGGGATGAGATTAAGTTAAGGATCTTGAGGTAAAAAGATTATCCTGGATTATCTGAGTGGACACTAAAGGCAATCACATGTACCATTATAAGAGGGAGGTAGAGGGAGATTTGACACAGACAGAAAAAAGGAGAAGGCCATGTGACCATGGAGGTTATATTGGAGTAATAAAGCCACAGGGCAAAGAATGCCAGAAGCCACCAGACATTGGAATAGTAGATGAATGGATTGTCCTCTAGAGCCTTTGGGGGGGAGCCCAATCCTGTTGACACCTTGATATCAGACTTGTGGCCTGAAGAACTGTGAGAAGATAAATTTCTGTTATTTTGGGCCTCTAAGTTTGTGGTATTTTGTTAAGCAGCCACAGGAAACTGATACAGGCAATAAGGGAAATCAGTAAGTAGATGTGTGGCCTAGACCAAAACCAAGGAAGACCAGGAAACTAGTGGCCTTAAATCTCAGACAAGGCTTCCTGGAAGGGGTGGGCCTGGACCTAGGGCCTCAAGAGTGGTGGAAGAAGCATACTAGGCAAAGAGATTTGTTGTTGTTGTTAGGTGCTGTCAAGTTGTCTCTGAACAAAACACTGCCCAGTACTGTGACAGCCTCATGATCATTTTTATAGCTGAGCCCATCATTGCAGTCACTGTGTCAATCCATCTTGTTTAGGGCCTTCCCCTTTTGTGTTGACCTTCCACTTTACCAAGCATGATATCCTTCTCCAGGGAATGATTCCTTCTGACAACATGACCAAAGTAGGTGAGATGAAGTTTGTCCATTCTCACTTCCAAGGAGCATTCCAGCTGCACTTCCTCCAGGATAGATTTGTTAGTTCTTTTACTAGTCCATGGTACTTTCAGCATCCTTCACCAACACCACAGCTCAAAAGCATCAATTCTTCTTTGGTCTTCTTTATTCATTGTCTAGCTCTCACATGCATAAAAGCAATTGAAAATACCATGGCTTGGGTTAGGCACACCTTAGTCTTCAAAGAGACATCTTTACTCTTCAGCACTCGAAAGAGATCATTTGCAATACATTTGCACAATGCAATATGTTGTCTGATGCCTTGATTGCTGCTTCCATTGATGTTGATTGTAGAACCAAGTAATATGAAGACCTTGACAACTGCAATCTTTTCTCTGTTTATAGTGGTGCTGTTCATTGGTTCAGATGTGAGGATTTTTGTTTTCTTTATATTGAGGTGTAATCCATACTGCAGACTGTATTCTTCAATCATCATCAGTAAGTGCTTCAAGTCACCTTCACTTTCAACAACCAAAGTTGTGTCATCTCTTTATCACAGGTTGTTAATGAGTCTTCCTCCAATCTTGATGCCACGTTCTTCTTCATATAACCCAGCTTCTTGGATTATTTACTCAGCATACAAATTGAATAAGTGTACTGCCTGCCAGCTTTGAGCTTCTCGGCCCCTGTGGTTGCAGGAGCCAGGAAAAGTCTCCAGCTTGACTTTTGATCCAGGAACTTTGGACTTGCCGCTTCTATACATTTGTGAGCCATTTTCCTAAAATAAATCTCTCTCTCTCTCTCTTTCTCTCTCTCTCTCTCTCTCTCT
>NW_006922157.1:491798-493463 GCF_000298275.1 Orycteropus afer afer | reverse complement strand
TAGGACGTCTCTTAGTACTACCATGCCCTGTGATTAAAGTCAATGGAAAATTACAGCAACCCAATTCTGATATGACTGCTAACAGCCCAGACCCTTCAGGAATGAAGGTTTGGGTCACCCCACCAGGCAAAGAACCACAACCAGCTGAGGTGCTTGCTGAGGACAAGGAAAACACAGAATGTGTGGTGGAAGAAGGTAGTTCTGAATATCAGCTACAACCACGTGACCAGCTGCAGAAAAGAGGACTGATAGTTGGAGCTGTGTGTCAACTTGGCTGGACCCCAGTTCTGTGTGGGTGTTCCCATGATGGGATCAGATGACTGTGTACTGAGTGGCCAATCAGTTCAAGGGGAGTTTCTCTAGGGGTGTGGCCTGCTTCCAGGATATCCATGGACATCCTGGGAAGAGAGACATTCTTCTGTGGATCAGGATTCTGTTGTGCTGCCTACAACTGTCCGGGAGTGAGCAGTCCACTGTTCGGCCTGGAGATCTTGGATTCGTCATTCATTGGAGTCAACAGCTGGTGTACTGCCTGCCAGCCTTGAGCTTCTCAGCCACTGTGGTTGCGGGAGCTAGGAAAAACCTCCAGCTTGACGTTTGATCCAGGGACTTTGGACTTGCCAGCTTCTATATGTTTGTGAGCCATTTTCCTAAGATAAATTTCTCTCTCTCTCTCTCTCTCTCTCCCTATATATACATATATAAGCTTTGTTGTTTTTTGTTTCTGTAGAGAACCCAGTCTAACACAATAAGTATGGTGAAAGATACAACCCCGACGCATTCCCTTCTTGATTTTGAACCATGCAGTATCCCCTTGTTCTGTCTGAATGACAGTCTCCTGATCTATGAGTACAATTAAGTGTTCTGGAATTCCCATTCTTCTCAATGTTATCCATAATTTGCTATGAGCCACATAATCAAATGCTTTTGCATAGTCAATAAAACATAAGTAAACTTCTTTCTGGTATTCTTTGCTTTCAGCTAAGATCCATCTAATGTCAGCAATGTTCCACGTCCTCTTCTGAAACCAGCTTCCATTTCTGGAAGTTCCATGTCAATATACTGCTGCAGCCATTTTTGAATTATCTTCAGTAAGATTTTGCTTGTGTGTGATATTAGTGACATTATTTGATAATTTCCAAATTCTGGGGGATCAACTTTCTTTGGAATGAGTACAAATATGGATCTCTTCCATTCAGTTGGCAAAGTAGCTGTCGTCCAATTCTTTTGGCATGGTCAAATGAGTGCCTCCAGCATGACATCTGTTTGCTGAAACATCTCAGTTGGTATTCCACCAATTCCTGGAGGCTTGTTTTACACCAATTCCTTCAGTGCAGCCTCAGCTTCTTCCTTCAATGCCATTGTTCTTGACTATATGCCACCTCCTGAAATGAATGAACATCGACTAATTCTTTTTTGGCACAGGGACTCTGTGTATTCCACTTTGGAGCAGCTTTAAAGGGTGGCCCAGAAGCAGAGCTGGGCACTGGGGGTTTTGGAGCAGCTTTAAAGAGAAGCCCAGAACAGATCTGGGCTCCAGGGGGTTTGGAGCGGGTTTAAAGGACAACCAGGAAGTGAACAGAGAAGTTTGCAACAACTAAGGGAGAAGAACATGTCTGTCAATTTGTCATCCTGTGGTGGCTTATGTGTTGCTATGAGGCTATG
>NW_006922157.1:467104-473219 GCF_000298275.1 Orycteropus afer afer | reverse complement strand
TAAAAGAGCTGAACAGAAGATTTCAAAGAGCAGCTCGAGAAGACAAAGCCAATTACTGTAATGAAATGTGCAAAGACCTGGAGTTAGAAAACCGCAAGGGAAGAACTTGGTTGGCATTTCTCAATCTTAAAGAACTGAAGAAAAATTTAAGCCTTGAGTTGCAATACTGAGAGAAGATTGGACTGTGGAAATTGGGCATGGCAAGCTTGCTATGACCAGAGGGCACTGACACTTCAGAAGGGAATTGGGGGCTCAGAGATGAGGGTGAAAATGCTAGATCCTGCAATTGCTACTTTACCTTTCTCCCAGGAAGAGATGAACATCACTCTGTGTCATCAGGGGCCCTTTGCCATGCTGGAGGAAGCTTGCACGTGGGGTCAAATGGACCTTGTTCTAGACTCAGCACTATCACACACCAGTGCCTGCTGCCTCCCTGTGGTAGTTAAGGTTGTATGTTAACTTGACTGAGCCGTAAGTTTGAGTGGCTTGGCAGCTGGATGTAGTTATTCCCCATGATGAGACTGTAATCACCTCCATGGTGGAATCTGCTGTGAGCAGTTAAGTAATTATCTTCAGGGTTTGGCCTGCTTCCAGTATATAAGGAGAAGCGTTGAGAATGGTCTCTAACTTTTTGGCACATTTGGAGTCTGCATTTGGCTGAATCTTCATCTCCAGTTCCTCGACTTGAACCAGTGGCTTGCTGTGTTGCCTGCTGAACTTGGGATTGTTCATGGACTTGAACAAGTGGTCTGCCATGTTGCCTACTGATCTTGGGATTGTGCCATTTTACCTATTGATCTTGGGTTCATCAACTTCAGCATCCTGCAGCTGACTGACTTAGGAGAAGTTGCCTCCAACTCCAGTGGGCCTAGAATTAGAGGCAGAGCTGAAGCCCAACGTCAAGGGGCCTTCACTCAGACCCTAGAACTGGCACTCTGACTTTGGACTTCTAGCCTCTGAAAGTGTGAGAATAAATTCCTGTTTGTTAAGATCATCCACTTGTGGTATTTCTTTTACAGCAGCACTAGAGAATCAAGACACTGCCTGGACCTCAGTCTCCTGGTCAGTACAGTAGAAATGCTAATATTGATATCGTTTCTAAGGACATTTTCAAGTTTCTCCTTTCATCCAAAAACAAGACTGATCCTTTTAACAGGAAGAGATCCAATGGAAGATGGGAATGCTAAGACCTCCCCTCCTCAGGGAGGTGGTGAGGGCTGGACAAGATAATGGGCAGCTCAACTTCAGTGTTTAATGAAGCTTCCTTCAAGAGTTGCACAGCTGGGGCAGGTGCCCCTTTTTCTCTTAAGGGCCTGCTTTTCTTCCTCAGCTTCGGCCTTCTGACTCTCCTCATCCCTACTCCCAGGCAGCTGCAGGAAGGTGCAGACAATAACTGAGCTTTGCTGTTTATAACATGGGAAATATTTTCTGATAGACCAAATTCAATGGAGATTACTTAGGCAATTAGATCTTCTGAGCTTTCTTTTACCTTTTTGCACTGAGGCCTCCAAAGGCATGTACAAACACGTCTTTCTTTCTACTCAGACATTTATACTTTAAAAGGACTTAATTGAAATATATGAAGTGAGTAAGCCAACCCCTCCTCCCCATTGTACAGCCCACTCATCCCTTCTAGCTGCCATGTATTGGGTAGGAATTTTCAGGTCCAATTCTTCTCAACTAGGCAAGATTCCGCACCTCCCTGCATAGAGGTTAGACAAGGTGGTTCTTTGGGGATGTTCAGATTTGAGGACTCATGCCAGGAGCAGAGGTGAAGGAGTCCTAGTCATGGGGAAGGGCGAGAGTCTTGACAGGAAACCTGGATTGGAGCTTTATTGTTCCCCTGACTTGTTAAATGACCTCAGGCAGGTCTCTGGCACTCTCTGCACCTTAACTTTCCCTTCTGTATAATGGGCAGAACAATACCTAGTTTCCAGGACTGTCATGAGTATTATGTAATGTCCCCAGCTTGGTGTATTGTAGGCAAGTAGCCTACAATACTTGGTGTATTGTAGTAGCAGGGGAATCAGTACTGAGGACAGTGAAACAGGTGGAATCTCCCTCCCCCAAGATCAAGCAGAAGCTGAGCAGGGAAATGAGGTCTCCTTTCAGTGAAGGAAATAGATGAAGCAGGGAGATTGGAGTCAGAGATGAAGAAACTGATGAAGAAACTGAGGACATTTAGCTTTTAAAGACGAGACAGCTAAGAGGAAACTCTAAGGGTATTCAGCAAACATTAAAGAGGCTTTTTATGGTCACCCTGAGGAGCTCTGGTGGCATAGTGCCTAAGGCACTTGACTGCTAACCAGAAGGCTAGCAGTTCAATTCCACCAGCCACTCCTCTGAAGGAAGATGAGGCAATCTATTTCCATAGTGATACTGCCTCGGAAACCCAAGGAGGGGTCACTAGGGGTCGGGTCCGACTCGACTGCATGTAACAACAACAACAACAACAACATGGTCTCCCTGGGAATACTTCTGCTATGTGGGTGACTCTATTCCAATATGGGGGATAGAATGCAGGCCCTGAAATCAGCAAACCATCACACAAACAGATTTGTGACCTTGGCCAAGCCATCTGTCCTGTCTGAGCCTCAGTTTCTTCATCTGTACAATGGACACAGGAATCTCTCTCACAGGGCTGTTGTGAGAAGTAAATGATATAATGTGATGACTAGGTGAGCACACATATGTACAAGTGCTTGGCATTCCTTTGGCACTCCAAAAAAACTACTGTTTTCTTTTCCTTACCAGGAGGCCCAGGGAACTCACAGTCTATTTAGGGATCTTATCCAGTAGAGCCTGAGTAGATGACTAACGCGAAGGCCCCACAGTTGAGCAAGGTGTTCTTAAAGAGGTATCTTATGAGAAGGATAAGGGACAAATAAACACAATTAAATGATTGCAGCATCACTTTAGGTTAAACAAAACAAAACAAACTCACTGCCATCAAGTCAAATCTGACTCGTAGTGACCCCTCCTTGGGTTTCCAAGGTGATATCATTATGGAAGTAGATTGCCCAACCTTCCTTCTGAGGAGTGGCTGGAGGGTTTGAACCACCATGCTTCTGGTTAGCAGTCAAATACCTTGGGCACGACACCACCAGAGCTCCTAGCTTTAGGTTAGATACTAGGAAAAAATTCCCAGACTATCAACACTTCAAACCGATAATATTTTAGAGAGGAAAGATCCTCTAAGGAGTTGACATCTGAACTGATACCTAAATGATATGAAGGAACCAGCCATGGGACAATCTGGTGAAAGAGTGTTACAGGCAGTGGGAACAGCAAGTGTGATTTCTCTGAAGCAGGACCAGTATAACTGGTACAGAGTGAGCAAATAGAAAATAATTTCAGATGATGTCAGAGGAGTCAATAGAGGCTGGACTATGAAGAGCCTTGTAGAGCATGGGTAAGGATTTCCTATTTCACTCTGAGATGGGAAACCTGGGGAGGGTTTTGAATAAGGTAGTAACATGACTGACTTAGGATTGTAACAGATCATTCACTAGGCTTTTGTGTGAATAGCAGTTAAGAGGAAGCAAGAGTAGAAGTTGGGAGACCAAGAGGAGACTGCTGCAGTGATTCAGGTGACAGTGGCCTAGAGTTGAATGGAAGCAGTAGCCCAAAATGTCACTGTCATTGAGTCGATTCTAACTTATAGTGACCATATAGGACAGAGTAGAACTGCCCCCATAGAGTTTCCAAAGCTGTAAATCTTTATGGAAGCAGACTGCTTCATCTTTCTCCCATGGAGCAGCTGGTGAGTTTGAACTACCAACCTTTTGGTTAACAGCCCAATGCCTTAACTACTGTGCCACCAGAGCCCCTTGGCAGCAATGGAGATAGGGAGAAGTGGTTGGAATGGGGATATATTTAGAGGTAAAGATGGCAGAACTTGCTGATTAAAATACATGTGTACCCATTATCTCATTGAATCACTGTAAGGTAAAGCTAATTTACTTCCATTAGACTGAGAAGGAAACAAAGGATCAGAGAAGTATGTGGCTTACCCAAATTTGCACAATGAAGAAGTGGCAAACTGGGGCTAGAAGCCACATCTCTGTGTGCTTTCCCTGACACCATTACCAGGACTGGGCTAGGCTGGATCTTTCTGGCTTGCTTTCTTAGAGATCAGTTTTCTGCAAAGGAGTCTCCTGCCACTGCTATGTGCTAAATCTGGCCTCCATGCCTGATTTGTCACCTCAT
Organism: Orycteropus afer afer; assembly: GCF_000298275.1. NCBI lineage: Eukaryota > Metazoa > Chordata > Mammalia > Tubulidentata > Orycteropodidae > Orycteropus > Orycteropus afer. The sequence goes on along the minus strand of NW_006922157.1, from coordinate 469,010 downwards.
TCTCATCTTCACTCCTGGGATCATCCACGTCCAGAGCTGAAGGTGAAGGAGACTGAGTGTACTCATCTATAAGCTGCAGATGTTGATGTGGGGAGTAAGACAATGGGATCAGGTATTTAAAGCTTTCTGCCCTGAGCCTGGCATGTTCTCTTCCCTCTTCCCTTTTAGCTGAAGCATCCATTTGGGGCCAAGGTGCCAAGCTGCCTTGTCTTCTCTAGTGCTGTCTTCACCACTTCTATACACAACTTGGGGCGATCACCCTGGGCAAAGCCTAGTCAGATTCTTTCTCTTTTGTTCCCACTGTCCATTCCTCAGGGCCCAGGAAGATGGGATGAGCCCTATCATGCAAAAAAGGATGCAGAAGAAAGAAGAAAACTCATTTCCCCTGGCATGATTTTTTGTTTCTCTAACAAAAATAAACATAACTGATACCTACTATGTGGGAGGCCTATGCAAATCTTTCTGGAGAGACCGAGCAGCAGTAAACATCCACCCCTGCCTCTACCTCCCCCCACATACACACCTCCACACTTTCATGGGATATCTGGAGAAACTGAGGGTCAGAAAGGAAAAGGGACTTAGCTGAGGGCACACAGCCAACAGTGGAGCCAGCTCTTCATTCTCAGCAGTGTGCTTTGCCTCTAGAGTGTAACTACACTGTAGCTGGCACACAAATGGCATGTTAGCATGTGTGACCCCACTAGTTTCTGCTATTCCATGTGAGAGCTTAGGCACAAGGGTATGGGAGGGGGTCTACTTTCAGAATATCTCACAAGCCCCTTGACCCATGCTCCCTGACTCCAGACACTAAGTTATATCCCGGATTAGGCCAAAGGGAGGGCTTCTTCCCCAAGCTGAGTATGCTCAAGGCCTAGATATGCATGACTATAACTGCCCTCCTGCACTGGCCACCCACCTCCCTCCTTGGAGACTAGCTTCTCCCCAGGTTACCTTGCATACCCATTCTGCCACCTCCTGACAGCTCCATCAGTGACCCCAATACGAACCCCTCCTACCAGAGAGTGGGAGGGCACACAGAGGCTATAAGGAAATTTGTGCTGAGCTAGCCCTTAGGGATCTTATATTGCTGAGCAAGAAAGGGACCATGGCCTCTGGGGGCAAGGGAGTCAGTTTAGAATTTTGGGCTCCTCACTCAGAAATGATTGGTCATGACAAGTTCACTGCGGGAATAAAGCCATGTGAAATTGACCTCATCACCAGTGATCAGATCAGATTGTTTAGTGTGAGGGGAATGTGAGGGGGATGTTCAGCTGGGTGATGACCTAGTTAATGCCTTAAAGAGACAGAGAAACTGTGCCATTCTGGGGAGCAGGAGGCAAGAGGCCTCCCAAAGGAGGCTTTGCTGAGCTTCAGGTGGAGGAAGTTCCATTCCCATATAGGCTTTGGCCTGGTGAGGATCCATATCCTCCAGCCCCTTTAGCAATCCTAGAGACTACATGAGCACCATGGGGTAGAGCTTGATCTCTGAGGACTGAGAGAAAATGATAAAGGGGGCCAGTGCAGGAACCAGGGGCAGTTTTCCACACTCATCCAGATGGAACAATGTAATAGAGCAGAAACCGGAGAGACCCTGAGGGTCGGAGTTGGGGAAACCCTAACGGTCGAGGGCCAAGTTTATTTAAGTATTTATCTATTTATTTGTTGTTGTGGTTGTTAGGTGCTGTAGAGTCAGTTCTGATTCAGCAACCCTATGTATAACATAACAAATTGTTGTTTGGTCCCTATGCCATCCTCACAGTAGTAGGTATGTTTAAGTCCATGGTTGTAACCACTATATCAATTTATCTTGTTGAAGTCTTCCTTTTTTTTTTTTTTGCTAACTCTGCTTTGGGAGCTCTGGTAGCATAGTGCCTAAGGCACTTGACTGCTAACCAGGAGGCTGGCG
>NW_006922157.1:457783-460303 GCF_000298275.1 Orycteropus afer afer | reverse complement strand
TTCCTTATCAGAGAGTTCCAATGATGCTTCTTCTTCAGGGATGCGTTCTGGGTCTGTATCCTGCCCCCTTGTTTCTAGCACTTTATCCTGCTTGTTTGTGTAGACTGTGATGGTCTGTTGTTTCCGAGGCATCGTGACGTTGTTGTATTTATATCTCTGTTTACTTTTTTTGAAGAGCAGCCTAGGGTGGTTTAGGCTCTTCTTTGTGGTTTTTTATCATTGGCCCATTGTTTTTCAGTCTTGCAGGCCCCGAGTGTCCTTGGGGTTGATGGAAAGAAGAGTGTGTTCTTAAGCCCCAGAAATCTGCGAGAGCACTGTCTCTTTAAATATCCAAAATAGTCAAGCTGGTTTTTAAACCTTCAAAATGGCGGAACCTCCAGAATGGCAAAAGTCCATATCTCAGCCCAACTTTCTCTTCACCTTCTCCATTTGTTCCCCAGCCACCGTGCACAGTCCTCCGTATAATCCCTGGCTAGCAGGGTGATTTTTAGCTTAATTCTTAAGTCCTATCACAACAGGAATCTACAACAGCACTGTCTCTTTAAATATCCAAAATAGTCAAGCAACTTTTTAAACCTACAAAATGGCGGTGCCCTCCGGATCAGAAAAAGTCCACAATTCAGCCTACCTTTCTCTTCAACTTCTTTGTTCCCCAGCCACCATGCACAGTCCATGCAATCCCTGGCTAGCAGGGTGATTTTTAGGTTAATTCTTAGGTCCTACCACCAGTCAGGAATCTCCAAGCCGTCTGTAACGTCAGGGTCACTCAGGGTGCTGTCAGACCGCAGCTCCGTATGTCTCTTTTTTTGGTATTTTCACGCAAATTCTTCTGCTAGTTGGCATTTAGTCCACTTCTGTATCCTTCCCTTCAAGGCTCGGGGGTCCAAGATTATCTTCCATGTCTGTGTTAATTGGTTTCCCTTTTCTTTGTTGAAGAAGGTCTGTACAGTCCTTCTGCCTAATCTGCCATCTTGTGGCGGCCCTCTGTGTTACTTTAAAAAAAGCCACTCCTGAAGCTCAATTTTCAGTCAAACAATAAACAGGTCTACAAAGTGAACAATAACTCTAGGAAAGTACACACCTTAGAACAATCAACCATTCAAAATGAAATGGCCAGCATTTACCCAAGGACAAAGTTTAGAAGTCAGGAAGGGTTAGGGTAGGTGGAGTAATGGAAAGGAGAAACACAAGGGGGAAGTGGGAGGGGTGATGTTATAGTGAGGGAAAGGCAATGAATCAAAATGTATACAAGTTGTTGAATGGAAAACTGATTTGCTCTGTAAACTTTCACCCAAATCACAAATAAAAAGTTTTTTTTTTTTTTTTTAAAGCCAAGGTTTCAATGTTGTTGTTGTTAGGTGCCGTGGAGTTGCCTCTGACTCATAGCAACCCTATGCACAGCAGAATGAAACACCTCCTGGTCCCTTGCCAGCTCCATGATTCCTGCTATACTCGACCCCATTGCAGCAGCCACTGTGTCAATCCATCTCATTGAGGGCCTTCTACTCCTTCGTTGACCCACCACCTTACCAAGCATGACATCCTTCTCCAGGGAATGGTCCCTTCCCACAACCATGACCAAAGTAGGTGAGACAAAGTCTGGCCATTCTTGCTTCCAAGGAGCATTCTGGCTGCACTTCCTCCAGGAGACATTTATTAGTTATTTTAGCAGTCTATGGTACTTTCAGCATTCTTCACCAGCACCACATCTCAAAAGCATCAATTCTTCAATGTTCTTTAGTCATTGTCCAGCTCTCATAAGCCTATGAGGCAATTGAAAATATGATGGCTTTTGTCAGGTGCACCTTAGTCTTCAGAGACATCTTTGCTCCTAAGCACTTGAAAGAGGTCCCTTGCAGCCGACTTGCCCAGTGCTATACGTCATCTGATGTCCTGACTGCTGTTTCCATTGGCATCGATTATAGAACCAAGCAACGTGAAGTCTTTGATGACTTCGATATTTTCTCCGTTTATCATGATGCTGCTTATAGGTACAGTTGTGAGGATTTTTGTTTTCTTTATATTGAGATGTAATCCATACTGCAAACTATAGTCTTCAATCTTCATCAGTAAGTGCCTCAAGTCATCCTCACTTTCAGCAAGCAAAGTTGTGTTGTCAGCATATCACAGGTTGTTAATGAACCTTCCTCAAATCATGATGCCACATTCCTCTTCATATAGTCCAGCTTCTCGGATTATTTGCTCACCGTATAGATTGAATAAGTATGGGGAAAAGATATAACCCTGACATACTCTCTTCTTGATTTTAAAAATTGTCCCCTTTTTCTGTTTGAATGACAGACTCCTGGTTTATGTACACGTTCCTCATGAGTACAATGAAATGTTCTGGAATGCCCATTCTTCTCAATGTTATCCACAATTTGTTATGATCCACACAATCACATGCTTTTGCAGTCAATAGAACACAAGTAAACATCTTTCTGGTATTCTTTGCTTTGAGCCAAGATCCATCTGACATTAGCAATGATATCCCTTGTTCCATGTCCTCTTCTGAATCCA
>NW_006922157.1:455820-457683 GCF_000298275.1 Orycteropus afer afer | reverse complement strand
GCAATCCTACTTCCGTAGTGATAACTGCCTCGGAAACCCAAGGAGGGGTCTCTAGGAGTCGGGGCCGACTCTATGGCAAATAACAACAACAACAACAACAACTCTGCTTTACTAACTTACTTACGATGTCTCAGCCACTGTTCTAAGTTACATATACTAACTTACATTATCCTCAAAGCAGATACCTATCTATGAGGTAAATAGTATTATGGTGCCCATTTTATAGATAAGAAAACTGAGACTTAGAAAAGTGAAGCAACTTGCGTAAAGTACTAAGGCAACCTGGTTCTGGAGTCTGTGCTATTAACCACTACATTCTATTGCTTCTCCTCTGATGGATGATAGGGTTGACCAAATGTGGCAGGTCAAGTAAAGACACCAGTAGGAGGAGGTGACCAGTGCCTTAAAGGACATTCTTTCCCATCAGGCCTAGGGACACCAGGGGCCCCAGGACTTGGGGCAGGGAAGTTCCTGTCAGGAACTTCAAATCCAGATGCCTGCTTTCTCCCTGGACCCTCACACTTACATACAGTTACATGAGGAATGGAGAGAAGAGTGAGAGAAAAGGGAAATATGGCCAGCTAGGTAAAGCAGGCCACAGGGAATATGGCTCCTGCTACTAGAGCGGTATAAGGGGTATGGCAGAAGGGGAGCAGAGCTTCTAGTGGGACACATGTGTTAATGCTTTCATTTGTGATATGTATGCGAAAGCTTAACATAGAGTCTGACATAGAGTAAGTTGTTATTTGCCATCGAGTCAGACCCGACTCACAGCGACCTCTCCTTGGGTTTCTGACGCAGCATCACTACGGAATAGATTGCCCCATCTTCCTTCTGAGGAGTGGCTGGTGGGTTTGAACCTCCAGCCTTCTGGTTAGCAGTCAAGTGCCTTAGGCACTATGCTACCAGAGCTCCTGACATAGAGTAAGATGCTCACTAAATCTGCAGCAAACAGCAAAACCCACTGAAGGCAAGGCCAGAGCAAAAGCTGCAACAAGAAGGATCCTGACTGGCTTCTGAGAAAATTTCTAGGAAGGCTGGTGATTTCCCCTTGATAACTTGAAGCATAGAAGAAATAGATCCCTGTCACCCCAAGGAAGCACATGGCCTCAGCCAGTGCCTAGGTGGAATCTTTTATGAGTGGCCACAGGGGTACCAGTTCTGACAGAAGCTGAGAGGTAGACACACACATTGTCAGGCCAGTTCTGACCCCTTCTGAGTCCCATATAGGCAGACTGTCCCTCTTGCACTGAGGAGTCCAAACCGGCAAGATCTCCATACTTCAAGCCTGCTTGCCCGGGGGTATGTGGCTCTAGCTACTCTAGGATAAAGGCACTGACTAAATGCTTGGTCACTTTCTTACTATAGAGCAGCCAGTCCTGATGTGCTCTTGGGGCAGGCATCTCTGCTCTCTGGAGCTCTTCTGCCTAGTTCCCTGAGCACCTAGGATCTCTTTTTCCCTGTTAAGGTCTCTAAGTCTCAGGGCCAAGGTGTGCTAGCCTGCCTACTGCCCCACCTAGTGTTCCAGCTCCCTTCCTATTTTCCCTAGTTCCTCAAGCTGGTTCAATTTCCATTTACCACCACCTTGTCTCAGACTGATTTTCTCAGATGTGGTCTAGTTGGACTTCATTTGTGACTAGTGGCCCCTCCCTGGGGTATTGCTGACACTCCTACCAACTTCTTCCCTAAGTTAGCATTGTGGGGAGTGCTCTCTTCATGCATGCAGCTACTGTGGGTTTTAGGGTCTCTAATTCTTTCTTGAGATCTCACATTGAGAGGATCTTGGCAAAAAAGGACCTTACTTCTTCAGATAGACTTCTGTGATTGACCATGTCCTTGGCATCACATCTTTCCAGCTCAAAG
>NW_006922157.1:453524-455720 GCF_000298275.1 Orycteropus afer afer | reverse complement strand
AACATCTCAGTGGGCATTCCATCAATTCCTGGAGCCTTGTTCTTCACCAATTCCTTCAGTGCAGCTTCGACTTCTTCCTTCAATACCATTGGTTCTTGAACATATGTCACCTCCTGAAGTGGATGAAGATCAACCAGTTCTTTTTGGTACAGTGACTTGGTATATTCTTTCCATTTTCTTTTGATGCTTCCTGCATCATTCAATATTTTGCCCATAAACAAACAAACAAACAAAACTCACTGCCATCAAGTCAGATCTGACTCATAGCAACCCCTCCTTGGGTTTCCAAGGCAGTATCACTATGGAAGTGGATTGCCCTATCTTCTTTCTGAGCAGTGGCTGATGGGCTTGAACTGCCAGCCTTCTGGTTAGCAGTCAAATGCCTTAAGCACTACGTTACCAAAGCTCCTATTCTTTCAATATTGCAACTCGAGGCTTAAATTTTTTCCTCAGTTCTTTCAGCTTGAGAAATGCTGAGTGTGTTCTTCCCTTTTGTTTTTCTAACTCCAGGTCTTTGCACATTTCATTATAGTAATTGGCTATGTCTGCTTAGCCACTCTTTGAAATCTTCTGTTCAGCTCTTTTATCTTGTCATTTGTTCCATTTGCTTTAACTACTCTCCATTCAAGGGCAAGTTTCAGAGTCTCTTCTGGCATCCATTTTGGTCTTTTCTTCTTTTCTCTTCTTTTAAATGACCTCTTGCTTTCTTCATGGATGATGTTCTTGATGGCATCCCACAATTCTTCTGGTTTTAGGTCACTGATGTTCAATGCATCAAATCTGTTCTTTATATGGTCTCTAAATTCATGAGGGATATACTCAAGATCATATTTGGCTCTCATGGACTTGTTTTAATTGTCTTCAACTTCAAGTTGAACTTGCATATATGAGCAGTTGATGGTCTGTTCCACTGTCAGCTCCTGGCCTTGCTTTGGCTGAAGATATGGAGCTTTTCCATCACCCCTTGCTACAGATGTAGTCAGTTTAATTTCTGTGTACTCCATCTGGCAAAGTCCATGTGTATAGCTGCCATTTGTGTTGTTGAAGAATGGTATTTGTCATGAATAAGTTGTTGGTTTTGCAAAATTCTATCATGTGATCTCCAGTGCTATTTCTATAACCAAGGCCAAGTTTTCCAACTACTAGTGATCTTTCTTTGTTTCCAACTTTTGTATTCCAGTCATCAGTGAAAATTAACGCATCTTGATTGCATGTTTGGTCAACTTCAGACTGCAGAAATTGGTAAAAATCTTCAATTTCCTCATCATTGGCTTTGGTCAAAAATAAAAAACCAAACTCACTGCTGTTGAGTCAGATCCAACTCATAGCGACCTCTCCTTGGGTTTCCAAGGCAGTTTCACTATGGAAGTAGATTGCCCAAACTTCCTTCCAAGGAGTGGCTGGTGGGTTTGAGCCACCAGCCTTCTGGCTAGCAGTCAAATGCCATGGTGGTTGGTGCATAAATTTGAATAAGAGTCATATTAACTGGTCTTTCTTGAAGGCGTATGAATATTATCCTATCACTGACAGCATTATACTTCAATCCAGATCTTGAGACATCCTTTGTGATGATGAATGTCATGCCATTCCTCTTCAAACTGTCATTCTGGCATAGTAGATCATATGGTCGTTTGGTTCAAAATGGCCAGAACAGGTCCACTGCAGCTTATTAATTGCTAGGATATCAATCTTTATGCATTTCATTTCGTTTTTGACAAGTTCCAGTTTTCCTAGATTCATATTTCGTAAATTCCATGTTCCTATAGTGTAGTGCCTAAGGCACATGACTGCTAGTTCAAACCCACCAGCCACTCCTCTGAAGAAAGATTGGGCAATTTACTTCTGTAGTGATACTGCCTCGGAAACCCAAGGAGGGGTCGCTATGAGTCAGGGCTGACTCGATGGCACATAACAAAAATATTATTAATGGATGCTTGCAGCTGTTTCTCCTCAATTTGAGTTATGCCACGTCAGCAAATGGAGGTCTCAAAAGCTTTATTCTATCCATATCAGTAAGGTTGGTCCTACTCTGATGATGCAGCTCTTTCCTAGTCATATTTTGAAAACCTTCTCACCTAAGGGGCTTGTCCTCCTGCACTGTACTGGGTAATATTTCTGAGCTATTCATAAAGTTGCACAGTAATGTATCAGACAGTTTTCCCTGCTTGTTGTTGTTGTTGTTAAGTGCTGTCGAGT
>NW_006922157.1:444679-450494 GCF_000298275.1 Orycteropus afer afer | reverse complement strand
TCTGTCTGGCTTCCTGGCTTTTAATCCCCTTTCTCCTGCTCTTCTGGCCTGCTTCTTTGGGTGTCCCTGAGTTGTCTCTCCTCACCTGTATCCCTGGGGCTTTCTCTGCTAGTCATAAGGTTTTCCCTGACCAATTCTTTGAGAAGTGGATGGCCTTTTCCTTGTTCCTAGTCTGTCTCAGTCTGTAAGCTACATCGAAATCTGTGCACAATGTGCAACCCTGCCAGCATTTGAAACAATGGTGGCACAGCCTCAAGTTGCACAGCAACATGCAAGCCACAATAGTATGACAAACTGACAGACAAGTTTGTCTCACTTAGCTGTTGGAAACCTCTCCACCCTCCCCTTGCCTGGATCCCTGGCACTGTTCTGTTCTGACATCCCCGTGGCTTCTCTTTCCTCTGCTTTCCTGGCTGGTGGGGTTGTGGCCTGGGTCCCTCTCTCCTGTTACCTGGATGCCTGACTGCTGCTCTGCTCTGGTTTCAAACGAGTCTTTTATTCACACTTTCACATATGAATTTTTTCTATGTTTCTGTCTCGAGAGTTTTTTTTTAATGTATCTGTGTATTCATCTATCTCTACATTTACATGACTATATGTCTCTAAACATGTATTTATGTATTTCTATATCTATATATGTATCTGTGGTAGTTTAAGTTGTGGATGAACTTGTCTGGCCTGGTTGAGTGGCTGTGCAGCTGGTGGTAGTTATTGCCCCATGATGAGACTGGCAATCAACTCCTTTGTGGGATCTACCACAAGCAGCTGAGTAGCTGCTTTAGGGATATGGTCTGCTTCCCATATATAAGAAGCAGCTTTGGAAATGGTCTCTAACTTTTTATCACACTTGAACCCTGCATGTAACAGAGTCTTCATTCAGTAGCCTGCAACGCTCGCTCTGCAGATCTTGGGACTTTCAATGGACTTGAATCAATGGCCTGCCATGTTGTTTGGTAACATTGGGGCTGTGCCTTTTTACTTGTTGACCTTGGGTTTGTCAGTTTCAGCAGGCAGCAGCTGCCTGAGTGAAGAAATGCCTCCAGTTTCAGTTGGCCAGGAGCAGGAGGCAGAGCTGAAGCCCAAAATTGAGGGGCTTTCACACAGCCATTAGAGCCTGGCACTTTGAACTCGGACTTAAAGACTCCAAACTGTTAGAGAAAAATCTGCTTGTTAAACCCATCCCATTAGTAGTATTTCTGTTAGAGTGGCCCTAGGTAACCAAAACTGTATCTATGCATTTATACACATCTATATCTACATAACTCTATATTCATATATTCCTATATCTATGTATCTAGATAGCCATATATCCCTATAACTAAATATCTATATATCTTTCTATCTACCTCTACAGCTATGCATTAGCTCTTTATCTAGGCATTTATCTATCCCTCTATTTAAAAGAATAGCTGATCAAGACCATGTGAGCTTTAGAGCTTCCTGAGCTACTCCTCTCCATGGTCACTGCCTGTCTTTATGCCAATTGTTCTAGGCATTCTCCTCAGCCCTCCTTTCCTGAAGGACACTTGCCATCATGGGTTTGGGCCAAGGGGTTACTGTGAAGATCTTGGCAATTGGCTAGAAGGTCACACTTACAAACCAGAAGCACCTGCCTCATTTGCATCTGTTGTGGTGAAGAAGACTTGGAGAGCTAGAAGAGAGTTCTGGGCTAAGTGTGACAGGGGAGGGAAGGGAGCCACCAGGGAATGTGAGAACAACTGAGCAGTTGTGAATTTCAATTATGGGAGGCAGAACATCCAAATTAATAGCTCAGCACTGTCATTCACTTGCCATGTGTTCTATCACAAAATCCTGCCCCTCTTTGCATTTCAGTGTTCCCATCTACATAAACCATGAGCATCTTTAAGGGTCCTTGCAGAGCTGATGGTTAAGGGAAGCAGTCACCAAACTTTATAAATCATGAGTTCCTATCACTAGAGCATTTTTTCAGCACACCAAACCAATATATTCACAGATATTTATTTATACATAATGTAATGGTTAAGAACACAGACTCTGGGGCTAGCCTATGGAAGTTCAAAGCCTGACTCTTCTATCTCTCTGTGCCTTAGTTTTCCCATATATAAAGTGGAGATAATAATACTACCTACTTTTATAAGGCTGTTGTGAAGATTTAGTTAATACATGCAATGCAGAATAAATGTGTATGTGCTGGCTATTACTATATATGTATTACTTTACTAATTGGTTATGTATATCAAAAATTATTCATTGAATGTAAAAAATTTTAAAGGATAGGGCAAAAATGAATAAATATGCTATATATTATAATATTTATTCTTAGGTCCCAAGTGGGTAGCTTGACATATTTCTCATTGGAGTGACTGCTCTAGCCTTTCTAACTGTGACTCCACAAGGGAAGCTTGAGTTTGAGGCTGAGCCTCTCTGAGCTGACAAGGATGTCAACATGGACTCAGGACTTTCTCTCACCATACAACCACTCTTGGAGATGCTGCATCTCTCCAAGATTCCTTTCCCACATGGGTCAAGACAGTGTCCCTTTCTCTCACACACAGCTCCTTAGGATCTGCTGCCTACAACCCAGGCCCTCAGGTTTTCCCTCAGAGTAGGCCTTGGAGTCAATGTGTAGCCTTTTCTTTTCTCCCTCACTACAGCCAGCCTAACAAGATGGGGAACCAACCTCCTTACCACAGAGCAAATAAGCCTAGCATCGGCTCATAGTTGGCATTGAATCACTATTTATTGAATGAATAAGCACTAAACGTTATTAAGCACATGTTAGGAACATTCTTAAGCAATTTACCTGCTTAAATCTTCCCAATGATCCTATGAGGCAGATGCTCTTATTATTACAAATTGACAGAGATGCAAGAGCACTCTGCTAATAAGTAAAACACCAAAAACCAAACTCACTGCCGTTGAGTCAATTCATAGAGACCCCTCCTTGGGTTTCCGAGGCAGTATCTCTACGGAAGGAAATTGCCCAATCTTCCTTCCAAGGAGTGGCTGGTGGGTTTGAACCGCCAGCTTTCTGGTTAGCAGTCAAATGCCTTAGGCACTATGTCACCAGAGCTCCAACTAATAAGTAAGGGATCCCAGAGTATAAACTTCCTTCCAGCAGTCTGACTGGGGAGCAGCCTCTTATACACCTTGCAATGTTGAGTGAACAAATGAAGGAATGATATCTCAGTCTCCCTTCTCACCGTCCCAAGGCACCTTTCTTAATTCTGGGTCTGCACTGACCCCCAGCTGCCCTTTAGTTTCCTGAGGCTTTCTTTCTGGGTCTCCAAGTCAGTGGGCTTGTACCCCTTGACTTCATACCCAAGGCTCTGCTGCCCCACCCCCCAATCTCTGCTCCTCCTTGGCACCCTGCCCCTGTCAGCAGCCAACCCGCAGGTAATTCCTGCCCTCTTTCTGCTCCCACAGCTCTAACCCCTTCCAAGGAGCCAGGCTCTGTCCCCCCCTCCTCCCCCACTGGGCTCACTTGTGGGGATCAGGGTTCCCAGGACTCCACTACCCCTTCCACAGAGCCCTCCTTCTTTGTCTTTGGCCTGTCATTCACATCTGACTTTAGCATTTTTAAAGCCCATTTTTCCCATTCCATGATTTAGTCATAACCAAACCAGGGCACACTTTGAAATTTAAGTTTTGGTGAAGGATGCTTCCTAGGCTCTTAAGACAGCTTACCTTTAGGCTCTAAAATCTCTCGATCTCAATCTGTTTACCCGTGAAATGAGAGAATTGTTCTCCCTCATCTCTATGTTTAGGATACCTGGAACTTCTCAGCTCCAAAAGGAGTTGAGAAATGGAGCGACCCCATACAACTAGACCTGTTCCTTCCCCTGAGTTTCTTGGGCCCTGCCAGTCTGGATGCTCCATTACTGACCATGAGCCAGGGGAAACATGGAGTTTTGCCAAAACTGGTTTTCCCTTTCCTAACCCAAGTGGCCTTTGTTAAGGCCCTAGTAGGATGAGACACAAATGGGGGTGTCTCCTTTGCTCAGGCATCTGAAACATGACTAAGCAACTTGGGTGAAGAGACAGCACCACCCAGTGGCTGCCTGGACTCTGTGACAATTTTACCTGGGATGGATCCTTTTATACCTGCCTCTTGGGTCCACAAAGGAGTCTCACCAAAGAAATTCCTTTGACTTGTGGAATTTTATTTACTTTGGTTTGGGCTGCTTTGGACCCAAGCTGAATAAGGAGATGGTGGTTAGAGTGCTAACTGTCCCAGCTCACCCTCCCTCACTCCCACCCCAGGGCTCACTCCTTAGGATGTGGCTCTGGCTCTTGCTCCAGGCTCTGTTGCAGATGGCCAGGACTCTCTCTTCCCTGTGCCTCATTTTCTCTACTGAAGAATGGCAAAGTATTCCCCAGCCATCACCTGCTGCTCCTGGTGGACTGGGGAAATGGAGCTCTAGAGTTCCTTTTTTGTGTGTGGAGTGGAGAAAGAATGTCAGTTGGCATCCTGAACCCCCAGAATAGTCTCTGGCCTTACTTCCCAGACCCAATCCCTATCCTGAAACCCATGTGAGCTGGCCAGATCCTCTGAATACCTGGAAAAGGGGACCAAACCCACCCCCAGAGGGCATTTCCTTCAGCCAAGGCCTAATACCTTTTCCCTTTGATTCCTACCCCTTTTCTCAGTCTCTCCTGCTAGTGCTAGTGCTACACGCTGCCTGTCAGAGAGCAAGGTGAGATGAGGGTGACCCCTGTCTCAAATTAATGTCCTTCTCCCACTACCCCCTCCTGATCTCCTACAGGGATCCCTTATGAACCTTCTCTAGCTGAAGCAGGCAATGAGGGGAGAGGGAGCTAACAGTCAGCTCAAAAAACCTGGATGTTCAATGTACATCCTTCCTGAACTTCCTGCGCTCTTCTTTGGGCCTTCCCTCTGTACGTTGTTGTTGTTGTTATGTGCCAGAAAATCAGCTCTGACTCATAGCAACCTTATGTGAAACAGAATGAACCACTGTCCAGTCATGGACCATCCTCACAATCCTTACTATACTTGAGCCCATCATTGCAGCCACTGTATCAATCCATCTTGTTGAAGGACTTCCCCTTTTTCATTGACCTTCCACATTACCAAGCATGATATTCTTCTCCTGGGAATGGTCCCTTCACATGACCAAAGTAGGTGAGATGAACTCTGGACATATTTGTTTCCAAGGAGCTTTCCAGCTGCACTTCTTCCAGGACAGATTTGTTAGTTCTTCTGGAAGTCTATGTTATTTTCAATATTATTTGCCAACAACACAATTCAAAAGCATCAACTCTCCTTTGATCTTCCTTACTCATTGTCCAGCTTTCACACGGTATGAAGTGATCGAAAATACCATGGCTTGGGTTAAGTGCACCTTAGTCTTCAAAGTGGCATTTTTGCTCTTTAACACTTTGGGAGCTCTGGTGGTGTAGTGCCTAAGGCATTTGACTGCTAACCGGAAGGCTGGCGGTTCAAAGCCACTAGCCACTCCTCGGAAGGAAGATTGGGCAATCTACTTCTGTAGTGATACTGCCTTGGAAACCCAAGGAGGGGTTCAACACTTTAAAGCGATCTTTTGCAGCAATTTTGCCCAGTAGAATACAGCATCTGATTTCTTGACTGCTACTTCTATAGGTATTGTGATTGTGGATCCAAATAATATGAAATCTTTGACAACTTCAATCTTTTCTACATCTATCATGATGTTTCTTGTTGGTCCAGTTGTGAATATTTTCATTTTATGTTGAGGTATAATCCATACTGCAGACTGTAATCTTTAATCTTCATCAATAAGTTCCTTTAAGTCATCTTCACTTTCAGTAAGCAATATTGTGTCAACTGCAT
>NW_006922157.1:441000-441593 GCF_000298275.1 Orycteropus afer afer | reverse complement strand
GGCACTAGGTAACCAAAACACCATCCCCAACCATAACCCACTCTGCTCCCCTCCCTTCCCTGTGACCACCCCTCCCTGTGCCCTTCTTAACTATGCACTCCTGTATGTCTAGATTTCCCTCCATGTAAATGCTGCCCCTCTGGTGTCCCATGGCTGATCGCTAGAAGGGGTGTATCTCTGAGAGTAGGTAGGTGCATGGCCATGGGTTGGGTGTTCTGCATATGTAAGTCTAATGTTGGTCTAAGAGCCAGTCCTTGGGAGCAAGTCCTATCCCAGACCTGAAGGGTACCCTAGGGCCATAGTCTTGGGGGTGCCAGACTCCATACAACCAGCAATTCTGCTCAATATTGTGATTTTGAATTTTGTTTCACATTTCTCCTCACATTCTATCCAGGATCTCTAGTTTTGATCCCTTCCCAAGTGGTTGGCATTGGTAGCTGGACACCATCTTCTTTTTCTGTTTTTCTGGTCTTGAGGTCCATCATATCTTTGGACTAATTGTTTCCAAATGCCCTTGATTTTCTGCTCAAAAGTTTTTTTTTGTTTGTTTGTTTTTGTTTTTGTTTTTTTAGGATTTGGGTGAAGATTTACAG
>NW_006922157.1:432750-436095 GCF_000298275.1 Orycteropus afer afer | reverse complement strand
TCTTCTGTGTCTGTGTTAATTGGTTTCCCTTTTCTTTGTTGAAGAGGGTCTGTGCAATCCTTCTGCCTAGTCTGCCATCTTGCCCCGCCTCTGCTCAAAAGTTTTTTAGACTCCAATCGCTACTTACAAAAATAGGTCATGGAAAAAGATTTTTATGTATTATGTTGTGCCAATTGAGCTTGCTGTCCCCCAATACTATGGTCCTGAATTGGCAAGCCCTATGGTTCTCTCTCCTAAGGTGTTTGGTTGTCTCTGAAGGATTACTTCAACTCTGTCTTCTGTTGCTTCTGTAATGATGTGGTTATTTTATGTCGCTAGTATCTATGCATGATTATCTTCAGCTAAATCTATCATTGGTCTAAGGTACATTCTTGCTTCATGCCATCCCAAAATTTGTCTAGTTTTCAGTCATTGTGTTCAATACATCAGATAGTCTCTCTTCAGGTGGGATATAATTAAGGTCATATTTTGACTTGTTTTAACTTTCTTCAGCTTCAACTTGAACTTGCAGATGAGCAATCAATGGCCTGTTTCATGTCAGTCCCTGGCCTTGTTTTGGGTGAACATATTGAGCTTCTCCATCTCTTCTTTCCACAGATATACTCAATCTGATTCGTGTATATTCCATCTGATGAGGTCAAGTGTATAGCCACTGTTTTGTTGTTGAAAAAAGTTATTTGCAATGAATAAGTGGTTGGTCTCGCAAAATTCTATCATGATCTCTGGCATAATTTCTATTGCCAGGGCCATATTTTCTAGCTACTGGTAATTTTTTGTTTCCAACTTTCATATTCCAATCATGAGTAATAATCAACACATCTTGATTTCATGTTAGGTCAATTTTAGATTCCAGAAGTTGGTAAAAAAAAAAAAAATCAATTTCTTCATCTTTGGCTTTCTTGGTTGGTGGGTAAATTTGAATAATAGTAGGATTAACTGGTCTTCCTTGTCGGCATATGTCTATTATTCTGTCACTGACAGCATTGTACTTCAGGATAGATCTTGAAACATTCTTTGTGATGATGAATGTGACACCATTGCTCTTCAATTTTCAGTTGCAGTGTAGTAAATAATATGATTCAAAATAGCCAACACCAGTCTATTTCAGCTCATTAATGCCTAGGATATTGAGCCTTATGTGTTCCATTTCATTTTTTACAATTTCCAATTTTCCTACATTCATACTTCATACATTCCATGTTCTCATAATTAATAGATATTTCCAGCTATTTCTTCCCATTTTGAGTCATGCCACATCAGCAAATGGGGGTCCTGAAAGCTTTATTCCACCGATGTCTTTAACGTCAACTCTACTTTGAGAAAAGAGCTCTAGTATCACAGCGACTAAAGTTTCTGACTGCTAACCAGAGGTTGGCAGTTCAAACCCACCAGCCACTCCATGGAAGTCAGACTGGGAAATATACTTCCATAAAGATTTACTGCCTCAGAAACCCAATGGGGCTTGATATGAGTCAGAATTGACTTGATGGCAGTGGGTTTGTTTTTTTTTGGTTTTTCTACTTTGAGAAGGCAGCTCTTCCCCAGTTGTATTTTGAGTGCCTTCTAACCTGAGGGACTCATCTTCTGGCACTATATCAGACAGTGTTTCAGGGCTATTCATAAGGTTTTCCAGTAATATATTAGACAGTAGTCCATTGATATTCATAAGTTTTTCACTGGTCAATTCTTTGAGAAGTGGATGGCCCCGTACTTCTTCCCAGTCTGTCTTAGTCTGGAAGCTCTGCTGAAACCAGTCTACCAAAGGTGATCCTCCTGATATTTGAAATACCTGTGGCATAGCCTCCAGCCTTACAGCAACATGCAAGCCACCACAGTATGACAAACCAACAGATGAGTTGTGGTCCCTCTGTATAAGAGAGGACAAAGTGTTTCCAAGGGCCCTCTGGCTCTGGAGACAAAGGAGGCAGATTGAGTCCAGAGCTTTGTGCCTGGAGTCTGGTTAAGCCTTCAAAAACACTGGACTGATGGGAAGGGGGAAGGGAGGAGGTTTGGTGGGGAGCATGGAGGGCACTCAACAGCGTCCAACCAGGAGAAAAGACTAAGAGCCACATGGATCTGCAACATCAAGGGTAGGGCTATGAGAAAGAGAGAATGAGAGAAATATGGATGAAAATAAATTATATATAAAATAACTAAGAATGGGAGAAAATATTTGCAAATCATGTATCTGGCAAGGAACTTGTATCTAGAAGATATAATGAACACTTAAAATTCAGTAATGAAAAGACAAATAACTCAATATAAAAATGTCTTCCACATTTTTAGCTCTACTCTGAGGAACTCAGAAGGGCTCAGGGACCACTGGGTATGGTTGTGGGGTGAGGTGTGCAAAGAAAGACCCCTCATCACAAAGTAGCTGTACTTGGTCTGTTATTTCTATTAGAGGCCCAGATGATACTTTGTCCAGAAAAAGTATTCTGCTACCAAAAATAGAAGTTTAAAAACCACTGACTTAACCCACTCCTACCTTTTATGGGGAAACTGAGGCCTAGAAAAAGTTAAACTAAATTAATGTAGGTCTAGCACCTTGCATAGAGCCTTGAACCCACAAATCCCTCAATAAACACTTGTAGAAAGAGCAATTAAATGTCATGTAATTCTCAAATACCTTTAAAGCATAACTAATTTCAATTTACTTTCATTTTATATATGACCATGCTTTTAAATATATCTAAGTAAGCTGTCACACAAATACCACAAAGAAAGTTGGGATTTTCTCAAATGTTGAAAATCACTAAAATCATAATTAACTCTCCCAAGTGAATTGTAAGCAAAAGGGTGATTCATAAAATGGACCAATTGTACTGGCCTACTGTCCATGCTAGGCTGTGTGTATTTTCTTGTGCTAATTTTGATTAATTTCAATCATGGCTTTGACATTTTAGCTTGGTTAAAGCTTAACATGATGAAGTAAAAAAGGAAAAGCCTTCTCTTTCTTTTGGAGCTCTGGTGGCATGGTGCCTAAGGCATTTGACTGCTAACCAGGAGGCTGGCTGTTCAAACCCACCAGCCACTCCTTGGAAGGAATATTGGGCAATCTACTTCTGTAGTGATACTGCCTTGGAGAGTCAAGGCAGGGTCGTTATGAGTCAAATCTGACTCAATGGCAGTGAGTTTGTTTTTTTGGTTTAGGATGTGAAAGATGCAGTCATGAACACAAAAGTGCATTTACTCCTCAAGAGGGTGGTTTGAGGCTCCTCATGGTCCCAAGCCTGAGCCAGTGCTCAGGTACTCCATGTTTTCTTTCAGCCCTCCACATACTGTTAGGCTCCAAAGAGGAATTCTGCAGATGAACAGTGGCTTGAATTCTTGATCATCTTTATG
>NW_006922157.1:431569-432290 GCF_000298275.1 Orycteropus afer afer | reverse complement strand
CTGGCAAGGAACTTGTATCGAGAAGAAATAATGAACACTTGAAATTCAGTAATGAAAAGACAAATAACTCAATTTAAAAATGACCAAAAGATCTGAAAAGACATTTCTCCGAAAACAATAGTAATAGCTAATAAGCCCATAAAAAGATGCACAACATCATTATCTATTAAAGAAATGCAAATCAAACTACAACGAGATACAACTTCACACTCATTAAGATGGTTAGAATGAAAAAGATAGACAATAACAAGTGTTGGAATAACAGTGATAGAATAGCAACTGATATTAAGAAACTGAAACCTTCTTACACTGCTGATGGGAATATAAAATGGCGTAGCTGGTATGGAAAGCAGTCTAGCCATTCCTCAGAAAGTTAAACAGAGTTACTATATGACCCAGCAATTTCACTCATAGGTGTATACCCAAGAGAAATGAAAACATGTTCACACAAAACTTGTACAGGAATATTTATAGGCAAAAGGTAGAAACAATCCAAATGTCCATCAACTGATAAATGGATAAACAAAATATGGCACATCCATACAATGGAATTCAGCTATTAAAAAGAAATGAAGAACTGACACATTCTACAATATGGATGAATCTTAAAGACATTATACTAAGTGATAAAAGCCAGTCATAAAAGACCACATATTATGATGCCATTTATATGAAATATTCAAGAAAGGCAAATCCAAAGATGGCAGAATAGGCAGACAGA
>NW_006922157.1:429539-430599 GCF_000298275.1 Orycteropus afer afer | reverse complement strand
CTAACTGAGTGGGAGACAGCAACAGTGCCCACATGACACAATTACACCAATACCTCCTATAGCTCTACTTACTGACTGAGAGCCACCACTTCCTTCTCCACCAACTGGCCAATGATAAATGACCACCAAGAAGAACCTGACTGACCCTTAGCTCCTCTTCACAAACAGTTAAAAGAGATCTAAATACAATAATGTCACAATGTCTTGGAGACAACAGATATCACAGTTCACACAAAGAAGCAAGATAAAGTGGCAAAAACAAGGGAGCAGGATACAGACCCAGAACACATACCTGAAGAAAAAGCATCACTGGAAATCACTAATAAGGAATTCAAAAGAATTATATTTAGGTATCTTCAAAGGATTGAGAGACAGATCAAAGAAAACACTGACAAAATTAAGGAAAACACAGACAAAACCCTAGAACAATTTCAGAAGAAAATATAAGTGCAAAAGAAAAAATAAATGAAAAATTAGAAATGATACAAAATCTACAGCTAGAATGCCAGATTAATACTAAATTTTCAGAAATAGATAACGCATTGAAAGGGTGAAGGAGTAGAATTGAATCAACGGAAAGCATAATTAATGAGATTGAAGACAAATACCTGAATATTTCTTTGCAAAAGGATTAATCAGAAAAAAGATCAAAACAAAATGAAGAAAGCCTAAGGTTCATATGGGATACCATCACAAGGAATAACCTATGTTTCATTGAAATTCCAGAACAGGAAGAGAAAAAGAAAGCTACTGAGAAAAATGTCCAAGATTTATTGGAAGAGAACTTCCCTGATACGATGAAAGATGAGGAAGTCCAATGAACCCCAAACAGGAGAGACCCCAAAAGAAAATCACCAAGACATATCATCATCAAACTTATCAAAGACAAAGACAAAGAAAGAATCCTGAAAGCAGCACCCACAGGAAAAACGAAAAGTTACTTACAAAGGACAACCAATAAGAATAAGCTTTGATTTCTCAGCAGAAACCATGCAAGCAGGAAGGCTATGGGATGGTTTATATAAAACCCTGAAAGAGAATAATTTCCAACCAAGAATTA
>NW_006922157.1:427053-429439 GCF_000298275.1 Orycteropus afer afer | reverse complement strand
CGGAGCCGACTCATAGTGACCCCTCCTTGGGTTTCCGAGGCAGTATCACTATGGAAGTAGATTGTCCAACCTTCCTTCCGAGGAGTGGCTGGTAGGTTTAAACCACCAGCCTTCTGGTTAGCAGTCAAGTGCCTTAGGCACTATGCCCAGCAAAATTGCCCCTCAAATATCATGGGGAAATTAGGACATTTTCAGATAAGAAGAAATTAAGGGGATTTGTTAAACCAGACCATTCTTACAACAGATGCTAAAGGGAGTCCTATGGACAGAGAACCAACAGCAGAAAACAACAACCAACCATTAACACACATGATGACATAACCTAGAAACGAGCCCAATGATGGAAGTATTCAACGTAAATAAGCCTACAAGATTGTAAATAGGGAACCAGAAACATCAATTGACAAATGAGGACAACTATAAACCAAAAAAGAGGGAAAAAATAATATAGACACAGAACTTCTAAATGGTGAGGAAGTTAAGAGAGGGGCAAGATAGAATGGACTGTTCTAAACTTGGGGAGAAAATTATAAATCAAAGGATAACCTCAAAGAAAAATTATAAACCTTCACATCACAATTAAAAAGAGAACAAGCACAAATATTTAGGAAAGACTAAAACAACAGCATGGCACATAACAACAACAAAAAAACAATAGCAACAAAGGAAATGATAACATGACTCATAAACAAATGAGCTCAGCACAGAAAATAATATGGAACAAAGAAACCAGGAACACCATGAAAAAACAAATCACAAAATAACAGCAACAAATATATTCTTGTTGATAATTACACTGAATTTCAATGGATTTAATGCACCACTCAAGAGATGGAGAGTTGCAGATTGGATAAGAAAACATAACCCATCAATATGCTGTCTACAAGAGACACACCTTAAAGACAAAGACAAAAATAGACGAAAAATCAAAGGTTGGAGAAAGATATAGCAAGCAAATGGTAAGCAAAACAGAGCAGGAGTGGCAATATTATTTTCTGATCAAATTGACATTAAGATAAAAACCACCATATGAGACAAAGAAGGACATTATATAATGATTAAAGGATCAATTGAACAAGAAGATATAATCATAATAAATATCTATGGGGGATTCAAAATGGAGTCTCGTCAGTAAGCACCATGCTATTTCCCTCTAGTATCTAAATGCTTGAAAAACTAGGTACAGCAGTGTGAATTAGGGATTTTGGTGCTCTGAACAGCTCACTGAATCAGAGTGCATCAAACAGAAGAGAAGAATTAGAGGAAAGGCACAGGGAGATTATTTAAGAAAGAGCTACCTGGCAGAGGACGGACAGGCAGCCAAGAGAGGCCATTGGAAACTTTCCTGGGATGTTCACTGACTGGCAGACGAGGACGGCCACCTGGGATCCCTGTGAGCCAGGAAAGAAGACACCCTGTGTCGGCATGTCATCAACCCTTCCAGTGTCCCAGTGGGTGGCCCCAGGGATCTGCCTCCAGCACCTGATTTTGTCGGTGATTTGGGTCATCTGGGTGCAGCTGGGCACGTGCACCAATGCTGAGGCTTGGGTGGAGAGCTCACTGTTGCACCGGGGAGGCAAGCTCCCTCCTCTCTCAGCAGGTCACTGGTGGGCTTGGGTCAGCATGGGAGATATTGTGCTTATCTTTGTCACAGATAACGGGATCTCAGTTTGCTGGTGGGTACTCCCCCGACTCCAACACAGCTGAAATTGCACACATCTTTGGCGCCGCAGGTGGGTGGTATCACAAACTCCAGAGCCATTAGCGGTCTGGAGGGATTGCGTCAGTGCTGCAGACAGACGGGGCAGGGAGAGAGAGGGGGTCGCAGCTGAGTGTGGTCCCGGGAATTTGCCTTGGATCGGCTCTTTGGTGCTGGGGGGCCTTAGAGATGGGGTCATTGAGTGTGCCTGAGCATGGCAGAGGGTTGCAACTCCCTAACGATGGGAATCTTTCCTGGGATTGAGCCACGGTATTGTAAATTACTATGTCATCAACAATAGCCTGCGCAAAGCCCTAGAAACTGACCCTAGCAACACCAAGCTTTCCTTCTTCTGCTCCCACCTTCTCCACCAATAACTTCACTCTTTCAATACAAGAAACCATATTCAGCCAATTACCATAAAACCTCCTGCTTTGAACTCTAAACCCTCTTTATGACAAACAGAAACACATGTCCACATTCCACACAGTGATTCCACCATCACAAAGAAAACAGCAGAGTGACCCAACATTCCTGAATCAATAATAAAATAAAATACTCCAGCTTCACCTTTTCAAAATATTAACCATAAAACCAAGACAAAACAAATCAACACATAACCAGTAGCTAGAGACAACCTAAAGAGACAGCACTGTACCAGATTCCAGGGGCTTAAGAAGAGATCCT
>NW_006922157.1:424865-425497 GCF_000298275.1 Orycteropus afer afer | reverse complement strand
ATATCCCAGAAACAATAGCTATAGACATAGCCAAAGTAAAACGAGCTTACAACACTGTAAACAAAGAACCAGAGACATTGGTAAGTGAGGACAACTACAAACAAAAAGAGGGAAAAGACTGTGTAGTGATAGAAATTCTAAATGATGAGGAAGTTAAGAGAGTTGCAAGATAGAATGGACTGTTCTAAACTCAGAGAGAAAATTATAAATCATAGGGTAATCTCAAAGAAAAATAATACACCTTCATATCACAATAAAAAAGAGGACAAGTACAAATGCTCAGCAAATACTAGAACAACAGCAATAAAGGAAATGAAAACAGAATTCATAAACATAATGTGCTCAGCACAGAAAATAATATGGAACAAAGAAACCAGGGACACCATGAAAAAGCACATACCAAAATGACAGCAACCAATTCATACTTGTCAACAATTACTCTGAATGTTAATGGATTAAATGCACCACTCAAGAGACGGAGAGTTGCAGATTGGATAAGAAAACACAACCCATCCACATGCTGCCTACAACAGACACACCTTAGAGATAAAGACAAAAATAAACTAAAAGTCAAAGTTTGGAAAAAGATATATCAAGCATATGGCAACTGTAAGACAGCAGGAGTGGCAATA
>NW_006922157.1:414170-414813 GCF_000298275.1 Orycteropus afer afer | reverse complement strand
ATTTGACCCAGTAATCCCATTGCTAGATATATATCCTAAAGAAGTGAGAGCCAGGACAAGAACAAATATATGCACACCCATGTTCACCACAGCACTATTTGCAATGGCCAAAAGATGGAAACAACCTAGGTGCCCATCACCAGAAGAATGGATAACCAAACTATGGTTGATACACAGTGTGATACTATGCAACCCTAAAGAACAACGTAGAATCTTCAAAACACCACATAACGTGGATGAACTTGGAGGATATTATGCTGAGTGAAATAAGTCAATCACAAATGGACAAACATTGTATTAGTCCATCATTGTAAAAAGTCAAGGAAAAGTTTATATATGGAAGGAATTTTCTTTATTGATTAGCAGGGGTGGGAGGGGAGGGGAGGGAATGCTGTTAGATAGGTAGAGATGAGTATCACTTTGGGTAATACTTTGAGTATTACTTTGGGAAGGGCAGTGTACCAAATGTGAGTGATCAACATGGTGGCATTAAGGAAGAGGAAGGCATAGAGAGGTATATGGGAGGTACAGACAACAAAAATGATCCTTTTTGCACATACAGTACTGCATTGTCAGTAATGGCAAACATTGAACTACAAGTGGATAGACAGGTGGATAGGCTGAACAATTAGGTATATCTAGG
>NW_006922157.1:412839-413370 GCF_000298275.1 Orycteropus afer afer | reverse complement strand
GCAGGAGTACATGGGAGGGAAGGACACAGGGAAGAGGTGGCTATGGGGAGGAAGTGGGAGGAGAGCTGTTGCATTGTGGGAGATTACAGTCAATGTCATGAGAAAAAGTGTATGTAAACTGCTATATGGAAGATGAATTTTTTTCACCCAAATCACAAAAAAAACCAACCTATATATACTATTTATTCTCATCAGTATAGTCTCATTCGCCTTCCCACACCTGTTCAGCTTGCATGTCCACCTATGCATCAACATGTATATTTTTATTTCTGTTATTGCAGGATTGTGTGTGTAATAGTATTTACCTTTGTTGCCTTTAACTCTTCTGCACCTTCCAGTGTATTTCTTTGCCTTGGTCATATTGTGCTGACCTCCCTTTTGTTGTCTATTGCCTTTCCCTTCACCCAAATTAATACATGTCTACTCTCTAGTTAAGAGGAGCTCTGGTAGCATAGTGCCTAAGGCACTTGACTGCTAACCAGAAGGCCGGTGGTTCAAACCCACCAGCCACTCCTTGGAAGGAAGGTTGGG
>NW_006922157.1:406402-412244 GCF_000298275.1 Orycteropus afer afer | reverse complement strand
TAAATTTAAGAGCTTGTTTTACATTCAACATTACGTGTACATTTAGTTTCATTCCCCATTTACCATGTGCAACCCTAACCCAGTCTCCTCCCCTCCCTACCCTGTAACCCTCCCCCTGTGTCCCCTCATAGTTAGGCACTCCTGTTTGTCCTGCATTTCCTCAATTTGAATGTTGGTCCACTGGTGCCCAGTGGTCTATTGCTCTAAGGGATGTATTACCATAGAGTATGTGGGTGCGTCATCCTGAGTTGAGTGGTCTGTGCGTCCATCTTGTTAACTATTGGGCTGAGAGCCAGCCCCTGGGGGTGCGTTTTATTCCAGGCACAGAATGTATTCCAGGGCCATAGTATTGGGGGCCTTATCAGATTTCATCTGACCAGTAATTCTGGTCATTATTGAGTTTTTGGATTTTGTTCCTTGTTTTTCCTCCCACTCTCTCCAGGATCTCCATATTTGATCCTTTCCTGAGTGGTGCAGGCCAATACTTTTAGAAGATTGCCAGGCCCTTATTTCTAGTCTGTTTTAGTCTGGAAGCTCCACTGAAACCTGTCCACCATGGATAACCCTGTCAGTAATGAAATACCAGTGGCATAGAGCCATGCAAGCCACAATGCAACAAACTGACAGACAAGTGGTGGAAATTATGTATGGCAGTGGTTTATAAATTTGGCTGAATTAGAACGATTCTGGAAGTACCCCACCTCACAGTAATTCAGGGCCTGACAGTAGATTTTTCATATGTACTTGAGGTGGTTTTTAAAACAAGCAGGTTTAGGAACCACTGGACCAGCTCTAACATCCTAGTTCTCTACCTGTGTCTGTAATGAGAGGTACTTGTATACAGTTGCAAACAGCACCTTCCTGTGTGGGAGCTTGCCTTTCTTGGATTCTGCATGCCCCATACCAACCAGACCTCATTCCCAAGAAGGACCTGTTACATTAGTCACAGAAACAGACCCCTATGGTACTCCTGGGATTTCAGGGAGTTTTCCAACCTTTGAGGCTGGCTTACTGGTATTGGCCTCTCCAGGCGTGACAGTCCTCCTTACTCCTCTTCTAACTTCTTGAGATGCATAGCCCTTTTCTCTGGGAGTGTAAATGCCAGGCCTGCCTGGCAGGCCATGTGTAGAAGAACTCAAACTGCACTGGGGGCATCTGGCAGGAGAAGGAGCCACCAGGATGACCCTCAGGTGTCTGGGAAATCACATGTCTGGGACAGCTTGGCTGTTGTGGCTAGCTGGACCAGGATCTGAGGAGGGAGCCTGTAGACAGATAACCATCCCGGTCTTCAGTAGGAGGTACAAGCAGATGAGTTCCTGGTCCCCTTCGGTGTGTGGGAGGACAAGTGTGTGGTTAGGCCTAGCTAGAGTCAGGCTCAGCTGCAAGCTTTGATGACAACTTCTTTCCTGCTCAGCTGCAACTGTTGATGAAAACTCCTTGCTTGCCTTGCCTCCTCCAAGGCCTAGGTCATTTTATCACCTGACAATTGCTACAACAATAATGACATCTCCCATTGATTGAGGACCTGCTATATGCTAGGCCCACTGATAAATGCTTTGAGATATTTTATTTCATTTAATGCTCACAACAACCTTTTATGGTAGCAAGTACTATTCTCACTTTACATGAGGAATGAAGACTCTAAAGCTTATTTATTCACTCAACTAATATTTATGGGGTCCTAATTATGTGCTCTGGTGGGAGCTCTGGTGGTATAGTGCCTAAGGCATTTGACTGCTAACCAGAAGGCTAGTGGTTCAAACCTACCAGCCACTCCTCGGACGGAAGACTGGGCAATCTACTTCCATAGAGATACAGCCTCAGAATACCAAGGAGGGTCGCTATGAGTTGGATTTGACTCAACAGCAGTAAGTTGAGTTGAGCTGAGTAATTATGTGCTAAGCACTGTAGTAGGTGCTAAGGAAACAGAGTGAGGTCTTGGAGATTACATTCTTTATGTCTCCCAGTAGGGAAGTAGCTTTCTAGACAAAGGCCAGGCTGGGAGAGTGAGTCAGGTCCACTTGACTCCACAAATCATCCTCCTTCAGGCTGCCCAACCTCCACCACACAGTCAGCTTCCCTCCATGCTCAGGTCCCAAGGAGCTAGCTTTGTAGCTGACTTGGTCCAGGAATGTGAGGAGGCCAAGAGTTCAGTTTCCCAAATGTCAGTTGTTCACATCCTACCGTTATAATGTTTACCTTAGTTACATCCCACCTGTTTTAGTATTTAGTTCCTTTTGTTTTCTTTAAATGGACTCACTAAAAAAAAGAGAAGAATTTAATACTTACCTTCATATCATACTAAGTAACAATATCCATGAAATGATTTGCCGCATATTTTTTTTTCTAATACACTTTATAAATACAGGTTACCATAAAAATTTCTTAGTGTTTCTACTCAAGTTCACCTTCAAACACCTAAGGTGGTACCATTTTCTTTTGATCCCAGTGTTTCCCCAAAGTA
Source organism: Orycteropus afer afer (assembly GCF_000298275.1). NCBI lineage: Eukaryota > Metazoa > Chordata > Mammalia > Tubulidentata > Orycteropodidae > Orycteropus > Orycteropus afer. The sequence continues at coordinate 409,780 of NW_006922157.1, read as the reverse complement.
CAGCACCTAACAACTCAACAGCACCTAAAAACAACATTATCTTAGTTATCTGTTATTGCTATAACAGAAATACCAGAAGCTGATGGTTTTTACAAACAGAAATTTATTTTCTCACAGTTTAGGACACTGGAAGTTCAAATTCAGGGTGCTGGCACTAGGAGAAATTTTTCTCTGGAGGAAGGTCTCTTCTTAGCTTCTGTTCATGTGGTTTGTCATCTCTCTTCCCTCAACTCTGCTTGCTAGCTTTCCTTTAATCTCTTTTATATCTCAAAATATTGACTCAAGATACACCCTACACTAATCATGCCTCATTAACATAAAAAAGACAACCCATTTCCAAATGAGATTATAACCACAGGCATAGATGTTAGGATTTACAAAACATATTTTTTTGGAGAAACAATTCAATCTATAACAAGTACTTAAAATCATCTCAATACCAACAATACAAACAATATGAGTGCCATACTTTGGAGAAACACTGGGATCAAAAGAAAGTGTTACCACCTTAGGTGTTTGAGGGTGACCTAGAGTAGAAACTACCCTTGGTTGAGAAGTTGCTTTGGTAATCTGGTTTTGAGCTAGATCCTGAGCCTCTAGGGCTCAGAAGTCGGCCCAATTGAAGACTTGTCTGTTACTCCAGAGAGACTGGGAACAAGTGATAGGTATAGTTGGCAAGATGTTGGAGGGTCCTGAACTGTCTAGTAACTCCTCCTCATGATTCCCATGCATCCTAATCACCAGTCAAGTCATTCCTCTCACATTAAGCTTGAGATAAATGGGGAGGGTCTGGGCCTCTGAGAAACACTTACCAATAAGGAAATGTAGAAGCAGAGCCAAGTAAGAGGAAACAAACTGTCAGGATGTTACAGAAGTCAAGGGGAGGTCTTTGGATTCTCTCAAGGTTCATGATAAGTTTAACCATACCTGGTAAGTCAGGAGATCCTGGATCACAATGGCTCCATTACCTTAGGCTTTATCATGTCTCAGTTTCTCCATGTTACAAATTGGGAAATGGGACGGCCTTCCTCATAGAACGGTTATGAGGATTAACAGACCAAATGTATACTTTGGTAAAGGCCCATTCAGATACTATTTTTTTATCATTGCTATTCAACAAATTCAATAAACATGCTTTAGCCACTTTGGTATGCAAAACATATGTTATGGATGGAATTATATACCCTCAAAATATGTGTTGTAAATCTTAACCTCTGTGCCTGTGGTTATAATCTCATTTGGGAATGGGTTATCTTTGTTATTTAATGAGACAGGATCAGTGTAAAGTGGACCTTGAGTCAATCTCTTTTGAAATATAAAAGATGAAACAAGTGAGCATAAGAAAGATGGACTAAGGGAGATGCCAAGACACACAGAGATCTCTAAGAACAAGGAAACTGAAGCTGAAGAGACAAGGTCCTTCCTCTAGAGCTGACAGAGAAAGCAAATTGGCACTCTGAGTTTGGGCTTCTGGCTTCTTAAATTGTGAGGAAATAAATTCCTGCTTGTTAAAACCATTCACTTGTGGTATTTCATAGCAGCACTAGATAACTAAAACTGCATCATTCAAGGCACTGAGGTGCAGAGTGCACTTAAATGTGGATGGTGAGAGAGGACGGATATACAGAAATAACCACAATACAACCCCTATTAGTCTGGAAGTTGAAGCAGACATACAATCTGGGTTGAAGATATGAAATCACTAATATTCAACCATTTTGGGCCCACAAGTGAATACTACTTCTGACATCAGGCAAAGTAAAGTAAAAACAAAATAGGAGGCAGGAACACTTTTATCTAACTGAAAAAAATAGGGAAATTTCCACTATTGATCAAGTGACTTTTCACTGAATCTTGAAGGATAGGCTGGACTGCAATAGGCTGAAAGACAGGAAGAAATATTTTGCAGGCTAGGAGGAAGGAACAGCATAAGAAAAGGCAGGGAAGTGAGATCTTAAAGAGCCTGTTTGAGAGCTAGTGATGTTTTTTGGATCTAAAGGCATAAATCATCTGCGTGAACATTACTGCAGGGGAGACTGGAGAGCTAGGTGGGACCTGTTATGGAGTTTCTTAGATGATGACCTTGTCTTCCTTGGGGACTTGGCAGCTTCCCATCAGCAGACAGGGGAAGCTATCACTCCTTCCTGTCTTAATGGGGCAAGTGACCCAAAGTGGGTCCAAAGCCTTCCTACTTTGTCACTAAAGCCTGAGATGGCACCAAGAGAATTAGAATCTACCAAAAGAAAGAACTTTCTAGTAGTAAGCTATGAGAACTTGTTCTAGAATGACCAAGAAAGGCTGAGAAATTTCTTCCCCTGGAGACTTTGAAAAGCAGGAGAGAGTCTCATCTCTCTGGTTCTAGAACAATTCTGCTCAGAGCTGAGGATTGAACCAGTTGGACTATTCGGGTTCTTTCTAGTCTGCAGCCTTGATGATTTCATCACTCCCTCTTCCTCATGAGGGAACTGCCTTTCCTCCGCCCAGACACATTGGATTTGTCTCCCTGGCTCTCAAAGCCACAACTCTTCCATTTGGTGATTCACAACCCTGTCAACAAGATCATTCCAATGTTTAGCCTCTATCCTTCTTGCTGTGCAGTAAGCTCAGCTCTTCTTTCTCTAGGTTCATTTCAAAGTAAGAAAATATGGATAAGGACGTCACAAATAGAATGAATTTTACAGTTAAAGGGCCTGGATTTGAGTTTTGACTAGTTGTATGACCTTGGGCAAGTCATTTAAGGTCAGGGATTAAGTGGACTAATGTTTGTGAGTCACTTACTATGTACTCAACTAATACTTGTTGAATGAATAAAATGGTATTATTGCCATTTTTATGGGAAGGGTAAGTGAGGCTCTAAGGGGTTAAATATCTTGCTCACTGTCACCCAGCTACTAAGTAGTAGCTAGGACTGGCACTCAGGCCTGACAGACTCCAAGGTTTTCCCATTTAACTGCTGAATCTCAGTTTCTGTCATCTGTAGAGTGGGGCTAATATCCCCTGCCCCACAGAGTTATTAGGAGGATTATATGACATATATACTCTATGGGAAAATTATGTGTAAGTCAAAAAAGTTCTGGGCAGATGGTAGATAATTATAATTTCTCAAGTCCTGGTCAATTCTCTGGGCTTCTGCTAATATCCTTCTGAGAAAAGTGATTTCTGAAGACAGCAGGCTGATTTGATTTCTCCCTTCCTCTGTACAGACCTGTCTTCCATCACAGCTCTTACGGCATTGGGTTACAATACATGTTCACCTGTCAAATACGGCATTGGGTTACAATACATGTTCACCTGTCAAATACACCTGTGAGCATTTCAAATGCCAGAGTCATGTCTGATTCACTCAGCAGAATATTTGACTCATTGTAGGAATTTAGG
>NW_006922157.1:402908-405312 GCF_000298275.1 Orycteropus afer afer | reverse complement strand
ACATCTTTCTGGTATTCTTTGCCTTGAGCCAAAATCCATCTGACAACAGCTATGATATCCATTGTTCCACGTCCTCTTCTGAATCCAGTTTGCTCCTCTGGAAGTTCTCTGTCAAGGAACTGTGGAAGTGTGGTTTGAATAAATGACCCATGCTTAATCCTTCCCTCCCCGACCTGTTCTTTCTGTCAGAGGTCTCACCACTCTGTCTTCTCTGTCTGTGGCCCAAACCCCCACCATACCTCCTCAGCCTAGAGCACAGTTACTTAACTGGGTTGCTTGCTGCTGGCCTCCTTCCTTCCATTCCCATGGTTCTATGCTGAACTCTGCTGACTGGCATTCAAAGTGCTCAACCTCTGGCCCCAGCCTACTCTCTTGGGAGAATTTCTGGCCCACTCTACTGCCCTCAAATTCCCAGGGCATCAACCAAACTACATATTTTGGTTTCTTATTGTTGTTGTTGTTGTTAGGTGCTATTGAGTCAGTTCTGACTCACAGTGACCCTATGTACAACAGACTAAAACCTGCCCAGTCCTGCTCCATCCTCACAGTCTTTGCCATGCTTGAGGCCATTGTCATAGCCATTGTGTTATGCCATCTCATTGAGAGTCTTCCCCTTTTGTGCTGGCCCTATACTTTATCAAGCATGATATCCTTCTCCAGGGACTGGTCTCTTCTGACAACATGACCAAAATATGAAAAGTGAACTCTGGCTATTCTCACTTCTAAAAAGCATTCCAGTGGTACTTCCTCCAAGACAGATTTATTTGTTCTTCTAGCAGTCCACGGTACATTCAAAATTCTTTGGCAACAAATGCATCAGTTCTCCTGCCCTCATTTCTATTCACTGTCCAGCTCTCACATGCATATAAGGAAGGCTATTAGAAATACCATGGCTTGGGTCAGGTGCATCTTAGTCTTCAAAGTGACATCTTTGTTCTTTAACACTTTAAAGAGGTAATTTGCAGCAGATTTTCCCAATGAAATACATTGATTTATTGGTGCTGCTTCCATGGGCATTGATTGGTGATCCAGGTAAAATGAAATTCTTATCAACTTCATTCTTTTCTCCATTTATCATGATGTTGCTTATTGGTCTAATAATGAGGTTTTTTTTTTTTTCTTTTCTTGGATTTTCATTATGTATGGGTTGAGCAGGCTGGGAGAGGGGTAGCATGAGGGATCTTATTCCAGATTCAGGAATCCTTAGACCCAATCCATGACTGGACTTTGTTGTAAGAAACATCCAGGTTTGTACAAACCTCTCTCAACAACTTGGTATCCACTCTTTTTTTTTTTCTTTTTTAATTGTGCTTTAGGTGAAAATTTACAGAGCAGAATTTGTTTTACATTCAACAGTTAGTGTACATTTGGTTTCACTCCCCAATTACCATGCCCAATGCTAACCCACTCTCCTCCTCTCCCTTCCCAGTGACCATCCCCTCCCTGTGCCCTTCTTAGTTATGCATTCCTGTCTGTCCAGCTTTTCCTCTGTGTGACTGTTGCCCCTCTGGTGCCCCATGGCCTATTGCTCCAAGGGATGTGTCTCCGTAGAGTAGGTGAGTGCATTGCCCTAGGTTGAGTGTTCTGCATGTAAGTCTTATTTACTGTTGGGCTGAGAGCCAGGCCTTGGGAGTGAGTTTTATGCCAGGCCCAAAGTGTATCCCAGGGCCATAGTCTTGGGGATCCCACCAGACACCATCCGACCAGTAATTCTGGTCATTATTGTTTTCGAATTTTCTCCCACGATTTTCCTCCCGCTCCATCCAGAAACTCCAGTTTTGATTTCTTCCTGAGTGATTGGCATTGGTAGCCAGGCGACATCTAGTTTTTCTGGTCTCAAGGTCCATCATGTCCTGGGGCTGATTGTTTCTAAATACCCTTGGTTTTCTTCACTCTTCTTTGCTTCTAATGAAAGGAGACCATTAGCTGCATCTTAGATGGATGCTTGAAAGTTTTTAAGGCCCTAGTTGCTACTCACCAAAGCAGGTTTTGGAACAAGATTTTTATGTATTATCTTGTGCCAATTGAGTCTGGTATCCCTCAAGATGATGATCCTGAGTCGGCAGATTCAGTGGATCTCTGTCCCACAGTGTCTGGCTGTCTATGAGGGATTACTCTATGTCTGCCTTCTGTTGCTTCTGTAATGATTGTGGGTATTTTGTATCACTAGTGTCTGTGCAAGATTAGCCTCAGATGAATGTGTCATTGTTCTAGAGTATATTCCTGTTCACTGACCCCCATCTGATCTTTTCAGTTGTCTATATGTTTATCTGTAGCCTGGTATTTGGTGTTAATGGTAATGCAATATTGTGGATATACTGGCATTGTTGTTGTTGTTATGTGCCTTTGCGTCAGCCCCGACTCATAGCGACCACTCCTTGGGTTTCCAAGGCAGTATCACTAC
>NW_006922157.1:397942-401576 GCF_000298275.1 Orycteropus afer afer | reverse complement strand
TCATTCTTCTTTGCTCTGGATGGGGAGAGACCCATCATTGGATCTAGATGGCTGCTTGAAAGCTTTTAAAGTCCCAGTCACTACTCGCCAAAGTAGGAATTAGAACAACATTTTGTGTAGTATGTTATGCTAATTAAGCTTCAAGTCCCCTGTGACTATGGTCCCAAGCCCACAGGTCCAACTACTGGCTCCCTCTTGGTAGCTGGCTATGCCCAAGAAGTGACTACAACCTTGTCCCTTGTCAGCTCTACTATATACCTGGGAATTCTTACAGAACACAAAAATACACTTGTAGAAATATTGTCTGCCAAATCTATACATGGCTTTGGGCACATTCCCCCCTGCATAGACATACCTAATAGTCAGGCTTTCCACCCTTCTATCCATCCGTATATCCATGTTTGCCTTAATTGACCATGCAGTACTGTATGTGCAAAAGGGTTCATCTTTGTTGTCTATACCTCCCATGTACCTCTGTATGACTTCCTATCCCTCAATGCCACCGTGTTGATCACTCATATTTGGTACATGGCCCTTCTCTTCACCCAAATCAATACTTATCTCTGCCTATCTAGCAGTGTTCCCTCCCCTGCCCTCGCACACCTGCTGAACAACAAAGAAAATTTCCTTCCATATATAAACTTCCCTTGACTTTTTACAATAATGAACTAATACAATATTTGTCCTTCTGTGATTGACTTCTTTCACTCAGCATAATGTCCTCCAAGTTCATCCACATTATGTAGTGCTTTGCAGATTCTACATTATTCTTTAGCATTGCATAGTGTTCCATTGTGTTTATGGACCATAGTTTGTTTTTCCATTCTTCAGTTGATAAAATCCTAGGGTGTTTCCATCTTTTGGCTATTGTAAATAGTGCCACGATGAACTTGGGTGTTCATACATCTGTTCTTGTCATGGCTCTCACTTCTTTAGGGTATATACCTAGTAATGGAATGGCTGGGCCAAATGGTATTGCTAATTCCAAGTTTTCAAGGAATCACCATACTGCTTTCCACAGTGATTATACAATTTTACAGTCCCATCAGCAGTATATGAGAGTCCCAATCCTTCCACATCCTTGCCAGCATTTGTTATTTTCTGTCTTGTTGAGCATTGCTACTAGTGTTGGGGCAAGGTGGTATCTCATTGTTGTTTTGATTTGCATCTCTCGAATGGCTCATGGTCATGAACATTTCTTTATAATGGCCACATCTGAATATCCTCTTGGTGAAGTGTCTATTCATGGTCTTCTGCCCATTTTTAATTGGATTATTTGTCTTTTTCTTGTAGAGGTGTTGGAGTTTTCGATAAATTCTAGAGATAATTCCCTTGCCAGATATATCATTGTTGAATATTTTTTTCCCAATCTGTAGGTTCTCTTTTGATTCTTTTGGAGAAGTCTTTGGAAACACATAAAAATTTAATTTTTAGAAGGTCCCATTCTTCTAGTTTCTCTTCTGCTATTTGTGAATTTTGGGTTATGCTTGATAGTCATTTATACCATGTATCAGGGCCCCTAAATTTATCCCTAGTTTTTCCTTGAGGAACTTTATAGTTTGAGGTTTCACATTTAAGTATTTGATCCATCTGGAGTTCTTTTTTGTGTATGGTGTGAGGTACAGATCTTGTTTCATTTTTGTGCAAATGGATATCAAGTTTTGCCAGCAGCATTTATTAAATAAATATTATCTTCACCATTTAATGGATTTCAGCCCTTGTCAAAGATCAGCTGACCATAGGTTGATGGATCTATTGCTGGGTTCTAAATTCTATTCCATTGATTTACGTGTCTGTCATTATACCAATGTCAGGCAGTTTTGACTACTGTGGTCATGTAGTAAGTTTTGAGATCTGGCAGTGTGAGACCTCCTGCTTTGTTCCTCTTCTTCAATAGTGCTTTGCTTATCCAAGGTCTCTTTCCTTTCCATATAAAGTTAGTGATTGGTTTTCCATATCCTTAAAGAATGTTGATGGGATCTGGATTAGGATTGAATTGAATGTATAGATTGCTTTGTGTAGAATTGACATTTTCACAGTGTTCAATCTTCCTATCCACAAGCATTATTTGTTCTTCCATTTATGTAGATCTCTTATGTTTTCTTGAAATAGTCTTTTATAGTTTTCTTTGTATAGGTCTTTTGTGCCCCAGTAAGATTTATTCCCAAGTATTTTTTTATTATTATTGTTTGGTAGCTATTGTAAATGGTATTGATTTTCTTATTTATTTTTCAGCAATCTCTGCTGGTGTAGAGGAATTGAACTGAGTTTTGGATGTTGATCTTGTATCCTGCCACAATGCTAAATCTCTCAATTAGTTTGAGTAGATTTTTTACTGAGTTTCTTGGGTTTTCTAGGTATAGAATCATATCATCAGCAAATAGGTATAGTTTGACTTCTTCCTTACCAATTTTAATGCCTTTTATTTCCCTCTTTTGCCTTATTGCCCTGTCTAGAATTTCCAATACAATGTTGAGTAGAAGTGGTGATAGAGGGCATCCTTGTCTGGTTTCTGTTTGCAAGGGGAATGGTTTCAGGCTCTCTCCAATGAGAATAATGTTGGCTCTTGATTTTGCATAGTAGCCCTTTATTATGTTGAGTAATGTCCCTTCTATTCCTATTTTGCTGAGAGTTTTGATCAGGAATGAGTATTGGATTTTATCAAATGCCTTTTCTGCATCAATTGATATGATCATGTAGTTCTTTTCCTTTGTTTTATTTATGTGGTGGATGACAATTGGTAGTTTTTCTAATGTTGAACCATCCTTGCATACCAGATATTAACCCCACTTGGTCATAATGAATTATATCCTTGATATGTTGTGGGAGACTATTGGCTAGGATTTTGTTGAAAATTTTTGCATCTATACTCATGAGGGATATTGGTCTGTAGTTTTCTTATTGAGTGAATTCTTTGCCTGGTTTTGGTATCAAGGTTATGCTTCCTTCATAAAATGATTCCATCCTTTTCTATGTTTTGAAATAGTTTAAATAGTATTGGTGCCATTTCTTCTCTGAATGTTTGGTAGAATTCTCTGGTTTGTCCCTTATGCTGTTTTTCACCTTAAGGTCTATTTTATCAGAAATTAACACTGCCACTCCTGCACTTTTTTGATTACCGTTGGCTTGGTATATATTTTTTCCCACCCCTTAACTTTTAATTTGCTTTTATCTTTGTGTCTAAGATGGGTCTCTTGCAGACAGCATAATGATGGGTCTTCTTTTTTTAATGTAGTCTGGCACTCTCTTTCTCTTCACTTATGCATTTAGTCTATTCACATTGAGTGCAATTAGTGACAGGCATGAATTGATTGCTGTCATTCTATTGTGTTTTTTGTCATGTTGTTGGATATTTCCTTGGTCCAAATACTTTTCTGTTCTGAGTTCATTTTGTTGTCAAGTGTTTCCTCTCCTTTCTTCTTTATTGTTGTTTTTGTGCTTACTAAGCCCATATGTTTTCCTTCTTTCTGGGTTTGCTTAGGGAGATTGTTAATTTTCTCTGCAGTTACCTTGGAGTGAATTCTTGTCTCTATATTTTTGGAACAGTCTGTTTTGTAAATATATTGTCCTCATTTCCTCTCCATTTGGAAGTTTTGTACTTAGAACATTTATTCCCTTTATTTGCTTTGTTGCT
>NW_006922157.1:392244-397757 GCF_000298275.1 Orycteropus afer afer | reverse complement strand
TGTGTGTGTGTGTAATGTTTTATGAGCTTATTTTGATCATTTCTAATTTAGTTTTAGTGTTGATGTCACCTGTCCTGATTTTGTTGTTCTCTGTTGTGGGTTCTCTATTGGAAGGAATACCTTAAGCATTTCTTGGAGGGTTGGTCTTGTCTTCACAAAATCCCTTAATTTCTGTTTGTCTGAGAATGTCTTGAATTCACCCTCATATTTGATGCACAATTTAGCTGAATATAGAATTTTTGGTTGGAAGTTCTTTTCCTTCAGTGTTTTATATGCACCATCCCATTGCCCATGGTTTCTGCTGAGTAATCAGAACTCAGCATAACTCCTTGTCCATTGTAGGTGACATTTCATTTTTCATGGGGTGCTTACAAGATTCTTTCTTTGTCTTTAGATTTGGAGAGTTTGCTTATGATATGTCTTGATGAGTTTCTCTTGTGATCTAACCTGCGTGGGCTTCGTTGAGCTTCTTAGACAAATATCTTTTCTTCCTTCATGATATGTGGGAAATTTTCTGTTAGCAAGGCCTTTACAATTTTCTCAGTTTTTTTTTTTTTTTTCACCTCTCCTTGTTCTGGAATTCCAGTGAGGCATATGTTGTTTCCTTTCACGTCATCCCATATAACTCTTAGGTTCTCTTCATTTCTCTTAAATCTTTGTTCTGATTTTTCTTCATACAGGCTGATGTGAAGGGATTCATCTTCTAGTTGGAAAATGCATTCTTCAGCCAGTTCTAGCTTTTTCTTCAGTGTAATTTTAGTATTCACTTCTGGATTTCTAACTGCTGTTTTTGTATGAGTTCTGATTGTGTATTAGTCTTGTTATTTTGTTCTTGAATGGTTTTCCTGAGTTCTTCCAGGGGTTTTTCTGTGTTCTCCTTGATTTTGTTTGAGGTTTCCTGAGTCTCTTGTTGAGTTCTATAAACATATAAACATATCTTTTAAATTCCTTCTCGGATAATTCTATTGCCTCCTCTTCTTTCATGTTTAATGAGATTTTTGTTTGGGAATTTATTTCTATTGTCTTATTCTGTTTTTGTTTGTTTGTTTGTTTGTTTGATTTGACGTTGTCTGTTGTTTCCTACACATTTTGAAGTTCTTGTTTTAAGTATTAGTTATGCATTGATTTGTTTTGCTTTAATTTTATGTTTAACTACTTTTGCAAGGGTGGAGCTGGTGTATTTTATCTTTTTAGTTATTAATTCAGGTATTCTGGGTTTCTGTGCAATTTTCTTTGTGTTGCTGGAATCATTATGGAGAATGTGGTTGCATGTCTCTGTTCATCATGAAGAGGATTTAGAGTTGGGACAAGCAGATGTTGTGGTGGCTTAATGTGGTTCTTCTATTGAGTGAGGCAGGGGAGAAGGGGAAAAAGGAGGAAGAAAAAAAAACTCCAAGGTGCCAGTAGCATGTCTCTGCTTTCCATATTTCCATGGTTACTGCTGGTTCTGAGGTGTTGTTTTGAGTCTGCTTGGGTCAACTATTTTGGGTGTAATCTGTACTGAAGGCTGTAGTCTCTCATCTTCATCAGTAAGTGCTTCAAGTCTTCTTTACTTTCAGCAAGGAAGGTTGTGTCATCTGCTTATAACAGATTGCTAATGAGTCATCCTTTAATCCTGATGCTGCATTCTTCTTCATATCATCCAGCTTCTCAGATTATTTGCTCAGCATACAGATTGAATAAGCATGGTGAAAGGATACAACCCTGATACACACCCTTCCTGATTTTAAACCATGCACTATCCCCTTGTTTTGTTCAAATGACTACCTCTTGGTGTACACTTACCTCATGTGCACAGTCAGGTGTTCTGGAATTCCTGTTCTTCACAATGTTGTCCATAATCTGTTACTATCCATATTGTCAAATGACTTTGAATAAGTCAATAAAGCACAAATTAACAAATATCTTTCTGGCATTCTCTGCTTTCAGCCAAGAGCTATCTGATATCAGAAATGATATCCCTTGTTCCACATCCTCTTCTGAATCTTGCTTAAATTTCTGGCAGTTCCCTGTCAATATAAGTCTTGATCCATTTTGGAGGTATCTTCAGCAAAATTTTGCTTGTACCTGATATTGATGATATTGTTTTATAATGTCTGCATCCTATTGGATGACCTTTCTTTGAAATGGGCACAAATATAGATCTTTTCCAGTTGGTTGGTCAGGTAGCTGTCTTCCAAATTTCTTAACATAAATAAGTGACCACTTCCAGTGGTGCATCCCTTTTTTGAAACATCTCAATGGACATTCGGTCCATTTCTGGAGCCTTGTTTTTCACCAATTCCTTCAAGTCAGCTTGGACTTCTTCCTTCAAAACCATCACTTCTTGATCATGTGCTACCTCCTGAAATGGCTGAATGTTAATCAGTTCTTTTTGATACAATGACTTTGTGTGTTCCTTTAATCTTCTTCTGATGCTTCTTATGTTGTTCAATATGTTGCCCATAGAATCCTTCTATATTGCAACTTAAGGCTTGAATTTTTTCTTCAGTTCTTTCAGATTGAGAAATGTTGAGTATGTTCTTCCTCTTTGATTTTCCAAACCCAACTCATTACACATTTCATTGTAATACTTTGCTTTGTCTTCTTGAACTGCCCTTTGAAATCTTTTGTTCAGATCTTTTATTTTGTCATTTCTTCCATTCACTTTAGCTACTCTATGTTCAGAAGTTTCAGTCTCTTCTAACATCCATTTTGGTCATCTCTTTCTCTCCTCTCTTTTTAATGACCTTTTGCTTTCTTCATGTATGATGTCCTTGATGTCATCCCACAAGTGGTGTGGTCTTCAGTCATTGGTGTTCAATGGATCAAATCTATTCTTCATATGGCCTTTAAATTCAGGTGGGATATGCTCAAGGTTGTATTTTGGTTCTTTTGCACTTGTTTCAGTTTTATACAGCTGTAACTCAAACTTCAGAAGTGAATCTGGCTATGTCCTTCTTTCTAGTCTGTCTTAGTCTGGAAGCTCCTCTGAAACCTGCACACCATGTGTCACCCTGCTGGTATTTGAAATACCAGTGGCACAGCTTCCAGAATCACAGCAACATGCAAGACACTAAAGTATGGGTGGTTACAGATAAGTGGTGGTAGGTTTCTTAGACACCTTATACACTTTCCTACTTCAGTTCCTATTCATACCAGTCTTGAAACCAGGATTGACCTTTCCCACCCAGTGTCCTCTTATTAAAGTGCAAGTTTTGCCTCTCTCATGAAGCTTTCCCTGACCACCCACCCTCTCGTAAGCTAAAGGTAATCTCGTCTTCCCATGAGTGGCTACCTTTTTAAGAGCTTCTTAATTTCTGCTACCTTCTCAGGCAGTCATTTGCATCTCACTGTGTGGCCTTGTACAGATGTGTCCAATGACTCTTTCAACCCTGAAATCCTGTGACCTTGTTTCTTTGGGGGCTGAAGGACAAGATATTAAAGAGCCCTAAGTGGAGCCCTTGGTTTTTAACAGCTCTTAAGTATGAATATCACCTTTTTAGATATGACATGATAATTGGTTTTCTTGAGAAAAGTGTACATAAATATCAACATCAGAGGCCTAACTTACAGAGCATTTCTATCATTGAGTTTGATTTCAGGAGAAGCTAATTACCTAATTAATTAATTATCTTTAATTGGATAACTCCAAAGTGCTTAAAGAAGCTCTGGTGGTGTAGTGCCTAAGGCATTTGACTGCTAACTAGAAGGCTGGTGGTTCAAACCCACCAGCCACTCCTTGGAAGATGGGCAATCTACTTCTGTAGAGAAACAACCTCAGAAACCCAAGGAAGGGTCGCTATGAGTTGAGACCAACTCGACAGCAGTGATTTTGTATTTTTTTTTTTTGAAAGTGCTTAAGGCAAAGACCAATTGAAGGAGAAAAAGAGATGGAGAAGTGGAAGGCAGATGGTGAAGGAGAGGGAAAAGGGTTTCCTCACTCACCTCTTTCAGCTGCCATGGGAGCATGGGTCGGCTTGGGAATTCCGAGGGACCTCAATCTCAGTGACACCTCAGGCACTAGATTTTTACCTCCTCACCCGTCTCTGAGAAAGCTTCTTGAGAAATTACTATGTGCCAGGTATTCCACTAAGCACATTCCCTGCGTGCTCCTACTTAATACTCAAAATTTGAAAGGTATATACACTATTTGTTACCCCATTTCACAGTTGGGAAAATGAAGATACACCTAAGTTAACCATCTTGTCTGAGGTCACACCACAGAGAAGCAGGGGAGCTAGGCTGGATCTTCTGTCTTTGGCCACTCATACCTCTCCAGGTGATGGCTTCAAGGGGTTTGTGCTGCTCAGGAAAGGAACTTGGATAGGCAGTGTCTTCTTTCTGCTGTGGTGCAGATTAAAACCAAAACTAAACCCACGGCTGTCCAGTCGGATCTGACTCATAGCAACCCCTCCTTGGGTTTCTGAGGCGGTATCACTACAGAAGTCAATTGCCCAACCTTCCTTCCAAGGAGTGACTAGTGGGTTTGAACCACCAGCCTTCTGGTTAGCAGTCAAGTGCCTTAGGCACTATGCTACCAGCTTAGGGGCACTCAATCAAGAGGTTTTCCAGGTTGAGCCAAATGTGGCATACATGGAGCTAACACAGTGACTGAAAGAGTTGGTTATTCTTAAATTCAGGAACACCTTCATCTCACCACGGGTCAAGTATCTGGACTGGAAGTCCTAGATGACTTAGACCCTTGCCCACAAGAAGCTCTCTCTCTTCACCACTGTCTGTCAGATTCATTAAGAATTTGACACAATCTTGCTTGCAGAAAGCAAAGAGGATTTGAATTACTTACAAATGAAGATCAAAGACTACAGCCTTCAGTATGGATTACACCTCAATATAAAGAAAGCAAAAATCCTCAAACTGGACCAATAAGCAATATCACGATAAATGGAAACATGTTTGAAGTTGTGAAGGAGTTCATTTTACTTGGATCCACAATCTCTGCCCATGAAAGCAGCAGTCAAGAAATCAAACAACTTATTGCATTGAGTAAATCTACTGCAAAATATCCTTTAAATGTTAAAGTTGTCACTTTGAAGACTAAGGTGCACCTGACCCAAGCCATGGTATTGCAATCACCTTATATGTATGTGAAACCTGGACAATGAATAAGGAAAATCAAAGAATTGGTGCCTTTGAATTATGGTGTTGGTGAAGAATATTGAATATACCCTGGCCTGCCAGAAGAACAAACAAATCTGTACTGGGAGAAGTACAACCAGAATGCTCTCTAGAAGGGAGGATGGCAAGACTTCATCTCATGTACTTTGGACATGTCATAAAGAGAGACCAGTCCCTGGAGAAGGAAATTATATGTGGTAAAGTAGAGGGTCAGTGAAAAGGGGGAAGACCTTCAATAAGATGGATTGATACAATGGATAAAAAAATGGGCACAACCATAGAAACAATTGTGAGGATGGTGCAGGACAGGGCAGTGTTTTGCTCTGTTGTACATAGGGTTGCTAAGAGTTAGAGCCAACTTGACAGCATCTTACAACAATGACAGCTTAAAGAGA
>NW_006922157.1:389686-391133 GCF_000298275.1 Orycteropus afer afer | reverse complement strand
TGTTTTGTGTAGTCTGTTATGCCAATTGAGCTTGATGTCCCCTGTGACTATGGTCCCAAGCCCACAGGTTCAACTACTCAGTCCCTCTAGGTAGCTGGCTGTGACCAAGAAGTGACTACAAGCAAGGTTGTATTTGAGTCTAAGTTCTGTCATTTCTTAGTTTTATGATTTTTGCCATATCCCTTTATCTCTCTATGTGTCTCTATTGCCATCACCATGGACCTGGCATCACAACTCTCACCTGGACACACAATCTTCTAACTGACTTCCTTGTCTAACTTCCTGTTTCCTTGTAATCTATTCTTCACACTGTGACCTGAATGAATTGGCTAAACATAGGATCATCCATGTGATAAACTTGCTCTAAGTCCTTCAAAGTTCTCACCATGGCCTACAAAGCATGCAAGATATGCCCCTGTCCACTTTTCTGACTTAATCTCAGGCCACACAGTCTCTCACCAAGCTCCAGCATGCTGGCCTACTTACACTTGCTTGAACAAATTGACCTCATTTCTACCTCAGAGCCTTTGCATTTGCTATTCCAGCTATTTGCATTAGTGGCTCCTTCAAATTCTTGAGTGTAATCTCCAAAGTACCTTCCCTGGCCACCCCATCTTAAATGGCAGTAATCTATTTTCAGGAGCCCTGGTGGCACTTGGTTGCTAACCAAAGGGTTAGTTGTTTGAACCCAATACCCACTCCACAGGAGAAAATGTGGGTCTCATAAATATTATAACCTAGGAAACCCTATGATGAAGTTCTACCCTGTCCTATAGGGTCACTACTGCCTCAGAAACCCTTGGAGGGGTGGCTATGAGTTGGGTCCGACTCAATGGCACATAACAATAACAACAACAACAACAACAGATGACACACAACAACTTTAATCTTGATCTCATTACTCTTTTTGTTTCCTTCCAAATACCACAATTGGTCTTTTTTTACAACAAATTTATTGTAGTAAAATATAGATTACAAAAATGTGCTCTTTCAACCTCTCTTAAATGTAAAATTCAGTGGCATTAATCACATTCACCAGGCTGGCTAACAATTACCACTACACATTTCCAAACATTTGTTATCACGTAGTTTTGTCTATTTGAGGTTGCTTGCAATTCCATAAGTATTTGAGGACTGGATTTTCCATTTCCACAAAGAAGGTTGTTGTAATTTTGATAGGTATTTTTGTTGGATCTGTGGATTAGTTTGGGCAGTATTCAGACTATTAAGTATTACAATCCATGAACATATGATGTCTTTGCATTCATTTAAGTCTTCTTCAATTTCTTCTAGAAATGTTTTATAATTTTCAGTGTATAAGTCTTTCACGTCCCTGGTTAAATTTATCCCTAGCCATTTTATTCTTTTTGAGGCTGTTGTAAGTGTCATTTTAAATTTCCTTTTCAGATACCAATTCATTGCTGATGTGTAATTATAAATATAATTA
>NW_006922157.1:388408-389471 GCF_000298275.1 Orycteropus afer afer | reverse complement strand
TAGTTCCTGACTTTAGATGGAAAGCTTTCAATCTTTCTCGATTCAATATAATGTTGGCCACCAGCCACTCCTCGGAAAGAAGGTTGGACAAGCTACTTCCGTAGTGATACCGCCTCAGAAACCCAAGGAGGGGTTACTATGAGTTGGTTTCCACTCGACGGCAGTGAGTTTTTTGTTTTGTTTTGTTTTTAGCTAAAGACTTGTCAATTTTTAAAAGAAATATTTTTAAGAGCCAACTTCTGGTTTTGTTGATTCTCCTTCTTGTTTACTAATCTCTATTTCATATATATCTGTTCTGATCTTTGTTATTTCCTTCCCTTTAGTAGCTGTTGGCTTAGTTGGCTCTTCTTTTTGTAGTCCCTCAAATTGTAAAGTTAGATTATTGATTTGAGATCTTTCTTTCTTCTTTTTTACTATAGGCATTTACATTTATACATTTCTCTCTAAGCAATACCTTTTCTGTGTCCCATTAGTTTTGGTGTCTTGTGATTTCACATACGTTCATCTCTAAGTATTTTTGATTCCCCTTTTGTTTTCTTCTTTGACCCACTAATTGTTTAATAGTGTGTTGTTATATTTCTACATATATGTATAATTACAAGTTTTCTTTCTGTAAATTATTTCTAGCTTAATTCCACTGTAATAAGAGGGAATACTGTTATGGATTGAATTGTGCCATCTCTGCCCCACCCCAATACGTATTAAAGTCCTGATTTTTTGTATCTGTTGTGATTCTGCTTGTAAATAGGGTTTTCTTTTGTTATGTTAATGAGAAGACTGGGTCCTAAACCTAATCACTTTTTGTTTTCAACCTAATCACTTCTGAATTATAGAAAGAGCACAATAAACACAAAAACATACACAGGAGAAGATGCCATATGAAGACAGACACACAAAATAAATGCATATAAAGCCCAGGAACACCAAGGGTTTCTGTCAGGTACTAGAAATTGAAATAGAAAAAGAACTTCCTCCTAGAGCTATGCTATGAATTTGTATTTTTAGCCTCCTGAAGGAGTTGTGGTGGCATAGTGCCTAAGGCATTTGACTGTTAACCAGAAGG
>NW_006922157.1:380188-387974 GCF_000298275.1 Orycteropus afer afer | reverse complement strand
ACTGCCATTGAGTAAATTCTGACTCATAGAGACCCTTGAGGACAGAGTAGAACCATATCATAGGGTTTCCAAGGCTGTAAATCTTTACAGAAGCACCTTGCCTCATCTTTCTCCCATAGAGTCCCTGGTGGGTTCCAACCACTGAGTTTTGCTTAGCACCCAAATGCCTTCACCACTACCCCACCAGAGCTCCTTAGTCATTTTAGAGTATTATTCAAATCCTTTATTTACCTATTGTCTTCTGTCTAAATGTTCTATCCATTATTGAAAGTGGTGTATTTTTATTATTTGAAAGCTATTTCTCCTCTCAATTCTGTCAGTGTTTGTTTCATATCATTTTGGACTCTGGTATTAGATGCATAAATGTTTACAATTGTTATATCTTCTTTTAATTTATTTCATTTTATTTTTGGTAAAAATATACACAGCAAAGTCTTCTCCATTTATGTGTTTTTTGTTTACTCCCACTCAAATGTACGTACTATGAAGGAAGTGACTGTTTTGGTCACATACACTCCTAGAACTGTGTTTGACATAGAGTAGGCACTTAGTAAGTACTTGATGGATAGACAGATGAATGGTTGGAGGAATGAATGAATGACCACTTATTAAGTCTATCATAAGGATTAAATGTACTAATGCATGTTAAATGGCACAGAGCTATGGCTCCATAGCTGATAGTTGAATCTGCATGTGACCTTCTGGCTGGCTGGCACCCAGAAGCTCCCTGACTGAACTGGCCTCAGTCTAACCAGTTAGTCTTCCCTTCCATCACCCTGCTCCTCATAAGATTCAACACAAGGTAAGCATGTTGACCTGGAAACAACTTGTTCTCTGTGGCATAGTGGAGTTGAGGGTCAGTTGTTAAATATTCAGGAATTTTCAAGCAGGTTTTTAAACTATGTGTAGCTTAAAAGTGGCCATGGTGGAAGAACTAATACCACAGAAACTGGCAAACATTATTAATAAGGACTTTCTCCCCAACTCCTTAAAGAATTAGTTTACCAGTACACAACTACTAGGTTTCACCATTGGTGTTCCCCCACTTTATCAAAGTGCTCAGCCCAGTGTTCTCTACATGCATCAAGCTTGCCAGCCTTTTTTTTTCTTTTTATAATAAAAAATTAATTTTACAAGGGTTTTAGATTTGCAGAGTTATTGCAAAGATAGAAAGAGAGCTCCAGTACATTTCACACCCAGTTTACCCTATCATTAATATTAAGGAGCTTTGCTGGTGCAATGTTTAAAGTATTTGTCTGCTAATCAAAAGGCTGGCAGTTCCAACCCACCAGCAGCTCCACAGTATAGATGAGGCAGTCTACTTCCATAAGGATTTACAGTTTTGGAAACCCTATGGGGCAGTTATACCCTGTCCTATAGGGTTGCTGTGAGGCAGAATCGACTCGATAGCACTGGGTTTTGGTTTTGGGTTATGTTAGTATGGTACACTTGTTACAATTAATGAACCAATATTGTTACATTTTATTAAGTAAAGTGCATACTTTATTCAGATTTCCTTAGTTATTCCTTAATGTCCTTTTTCTGTTCCAGGATCTTATTCAGGATACCATATTACATTAGGGGTTATGTCCCCTTGGTTGTGACAGTTTCTTAGCCTTTCCTTGTTTTCAATGATCTTGACAGTTTATGAGTACCGGTCAGCTATTTTGTAGAATGCCCCTCAATTATGGTTTGTCTGATGTTTGTCTCATGGTTATGCTTGAGTTGTGGGTTTTTAGGAGTAAGACCTCAGAGATAAAGGGCTAGTCTCATCACATCATATCATACCTTCAAAACATACCATCAATATAACTTATCACTCTTGGTGTTGAACTTGATACCTTGGCTGAGGTAGTGTTTGCCACATTTCTCCACTGTAAAATTACTCTTTTAATTCTACTTCGCTTTCCACACTGTACTCTTTGGAAGAAAGTCATTATGTAAATGCCATACTTAAGCAGCAGGGAGTTATACACAAACTATGGTACATACACACAATGGAATACAATGCAAAGTTAAAGTTACCAAAGAACACTGATGAATCTGTGAAACATACCATAGCATGGATGAGCCTAGAGGACATTATGCTGAATGAAATTATTTAATCACAAAAGGACAAATATTGTATGAGGCCACTACTGTAAAAAGTCATAGCAGTCAAACTTCTTACAGTTAGACTGTAAAAAGTCAAAACAGTACTTCCAGCATTCTTTGCCAACACCACAACTCAAAAGCATCAGCTCTTCTTCGGTCTAAGATCTTTATTCATTGTCCAGCTCTCACATGCATATGAGGTGATTGAAAATACCATGGCTTGGGTTAGGGGCATCTTAATATTCAAGGAGATATCTTTGCTCTTCAATGCTTGAAAGAGGTCTTTTGCAGAAGATTTGCCCAATGCAATATGTTGTCTGACGTCTTGACCACTGCATGCATTGCTGTTGATTGTAGAACCAGCTAATATGAAGTCTTTGAAAACTTCAGTCTTTTCTCTACCTATCATGATGCTGGTTATTGGTCCAGTTGTGAGGATTTTTGTTTTCTTTATATTGAGGTCTAATCCATACTGCAGGTTGTAGTCTTCAATGTTCATCAGTAAGTGCTCCAAGTCATCCTCACTTTCAGCAAGCAAAGTTGTGTGATCTGTGTATCTCAGGTTGTTAATGAGCCTTCCTCCTATCCTGATGCCACATTCTTCTTCATATAATCCAGCTTCTAGGATTATTTGCTGAGCATACAGATTGAATAAGTATGGTGAAAGGCTACTACCCTGATGCTTTGGACCTTGTCAGATTAAAATTACAGAATTCCCAAGCTGCAAGGGAATTTTGAAATAAGGGAGTTTGGAAAGCCAAGGAATTTCTGGTGTACATTCATCATCTCCCCCCTACACACACACACACACACACACATACACACACTCAATACTAGCACCTGTCAGGCACAAGCCTATAGCTGTTGGTGATGGAAAGAGGAATAAGTCCTGGTCCTTGCCCTCCAGGGTGTCCCAGGATAACAAGATACACAGGCACAGAAACTGTCACTAAGACAAAGATAATAAAAATAAAAATAATAAAATAGCTACCACTTGAGTTCTTACTATATGCCAAGCACTACATTACATGCTTTATATGTATTACCTTCTTATTTGATGTCAATGAGCTTATGAAGAGGCTGCTGTTATTATTACTATTTCATAGAGGAAGAAAATGAGGTTCAGAGATGGAAAGTGGTCTATATGTAAGAGCCAAGAGCGTAACTCAGATCTGCCCAGCTCCACAGCCTGAGTTCTTTCAATACTCTCAGGCCTCATGCCTGAAGAAATGGAGGCCAAGTGGAGTAAGGCAACTTGCCCAGAAAAAAAGACTTGAATCCTCTGCCTTTTGTCCTCAACCAGCAAGTGGGAATGCTGTAGAGCTTTGCCAGGGAGACAGTGGTACCAACTGTGCCTGTGGCCCTGGCTCTCTTCTCCTGTCATGGTCTCATCTCCTGACAAAATCCCAGCCTAAGCTGGCCAGGATATGTGGCTAGCACATCTCCCTTTCAGCTCTGCCAGTACTGCAGCTGGTTCACTCTTTGTGTGCCCAATCCAGTGGCCAGACCCCCTCTCCTTGCCCAATGCAGCACTCCTTCCACTCAACATTCTTGCCAGCTGGTGTGTGAACCCTGTGGAAGGAAGCTGGGTTGCCATGGCAGCTGTGAGGGGTTGGTTTGGAGGTGGAGCACCCTGGCGCTGGGCTCCTGACCTCCCTGGGAAGAGAGGCTGTGGCTCTGGGGCCTGGAGAGTGCTTCAGTAGCTCATCTTATAAGTCCTGCCCCCACCTAACTCTGGCCCTCTGCCCACACCAGGTGTGCTTTAAGAGGTCTCATCACACAGAGCAAAGGATGAGTTTGTGAGGAAAAATGCCCAGGCTCTTCAGAGCTCAAGCCCAACACAGCAGAACTAATTTGAAATGTCACTTAGGGCAGTCTTGCTCCCAGCCAGAGAAAAGCTGATTTACATAGTCGGTCATGGCAAGAGGTCAAGAACGCTGCTATGCCAGGGAGTAGAGGATGGGCCACTGGGGCCTCTAACTATGACTCACCGCTGGGGCTTTGCTCAGAATCATCATCTGAAAACCCCTGTGGACAGAAAGGGTAGACCCTACCCACTCCACATATGTCCTCCCCCATTCCAACCAGTGTTACCCCATTTTTGATGGCCCCAGGTCAGGGCAGGAATTACCAGTGAGTGCTTTGGTATAAGTTCTGTGCCATGCACTATGCTTCATACTTTAGCTTTCCCATCAAACCCTTGCCAGATTCAGAGAGGAGAGGATACTACCCTTATTTCACCAATGAAGGAATTGAGGTTTGGAAGGATGTATGATTTTCTTGGAGTTATATGGCCAGTAAGTAAGTGGCCATTGGGATTCAAATTCAGGTCAGTATGTGTGACTTGAGCTTATGCTTTCTCCCCTGAATCTATGCCCTATATCCTATGTCCTTGGCTTCTAACAGCCCAGCCCAGCTACTACCTAGGATGTGGCCTATGTAAGCCATTGGATCTGTCAACTGATTGTTGATAGCCTTCTTAAGCAGAGTTCCTATGGGCCTTGCTGGATTGCCTAGTGAGCCTTTGGTCAGGGGGTTGACAGGCCTGGGGTAGGTCAAGGTGTGCTCAATCCCCCAGAAAAGAATGGAAGCTACTTATGATACCCACCTGTGTGCTTCAGTCAATTTTTAGAATCTGGATGAGACCATCAAGTTTCCTGGTTGAGATGGGGCATGCAGAATCAACGGTATTATCTGTCTGTACCTCATTTACAGAAGAAAGACCTGGCAATCTGTTTCCATAATTGGAATCAACTTGATGGTACCTAACACCACCACCACCAACATACTTCACTCACTATTTAACAAACATGTACTGACATTTACTGCGTGCTTGGTTGGAATTGTGCTTGATGTTGAGAGTGCAAAGGTGAGAAAGACATGGTCTCTGCACTCACAGATCTTCCAGTCACTATCCACAATAATAGCTAATACCAACAGCTAACATCAAGTGTTCTGAGCTGGGCACTGTTTTAAGCACTTCAGGCGGGTTAATTTACATGATCACTTTAGAAATGCTATGAGATAATACTGTTAGTATCCCCATTTAAGAAATGGGGAAATGGAAGCATAGAAATAAGTATTTTGTCCAATGCTGCAAAACTAACAAGGGACAAAGGTGGTTTGAATCCAGGGAGATGGGCTTCAGTACTCATGCTCCTAATCTTGCATTATCTAGAATAAAAGGAAGAGAACTTTACACTGCAACAAGAAAGATCAGACTCAGACATAAAGCTGATTTCTGTGGCTTGCTAAAGGCACCACAGTGGGCAAGCACGGGAAGAAGTTTCCAGCTGGGGACATTTCTGAGGGCATTTCTCCAGAGTGTTGGCCCAGGGAAATGAATCATGGGTGAGCCAAACTACCATCAGAGAAGTCTGGCTACTCTGTCAAATTTGATCTTTTTTCTTTGTTTCTTTCTTTTTAAAATAATATTTTATTGTGTTTTGGTTGAAGGTTTACAGAGCAGTTTAGGTTCTTATTCAACAATTTCTACACAAATTCTTCAATGATATTAGTTACATTCATCACAATGAGTGAACATTCTCAGTACTTTCATTCTAGTTGTTCCATTTCCCATTAATCTAGATTCCCTGTCCCCTTACATTCTCATCTTTGTTCTAAAGTAATTGTTGACTGTTTGGTCTCATTGTTGTTATTGTTGCTGTTGGCTGTCAAGTCGGCCCCGATGCGACCCCTCCTTGGGTTTCCAAGGCAGTATCACTGCGGAAGTAGGATTGCCCAAACTTCCTTTCGAGGAGTGGCTGGGGGGTTTGAACCGCCAGCCTTCTGGTGAGCAGTAAAGTGCCTTAGGCACTATGCTACCAGAGCTCCTTTGGTCTCATACAGATGATTTAAAAAAATTTGTTTTAATTGTGATTTGGGTGAAAGTTTACAGAGCAAAATCACTTATCATACAGCACGTCACATAAACTTTGTCTCATGACATTGACTACAATTTAGCCCAATGCAACAGCTCCCCTCCCACTTCCTCTTCACAGTCACCTCTTCCTTGTGTCTTTTCCTCCATGCACTCCTGCTGGCTGAGCTGTCTTTCTGTGCATACACACCCCTTCTACTCTCCCATGATTGTTCTCTCCAAGGAGTGTATCTACCTCAGGTAAATGTTCAACTCATATGCTCGTCTTCTGTTTGGCTGGAAGCCATAGGTGTGGGTTCAATTCCAGACCTGAAGGGCAGCTAGGGGCCATAATCTCAGTGGATCCACCAGTCTCCATCAGACCAGCAAACATGGTACCTTTCCCTTTTTTTCCCAAATGACTTTGAGTTTTATTCCACATTTTATTCCTATCTCTCCAGAATCTACATAGATCCCCCTCCAAGTGGTTGATAGTGGTAACCAGGCACCATCTAGTTCTTCTGGTCTCATAGTCATATAGGCTGCGGATCACATGGTGTACCAGTCGCTAGGACTAATTGTTTCCATGAGTCTTTGGCTTTTTTCATTCTTTTCTCTTGATGAAGAGAGACTCATTGTTGCAACTAGATGGTTGCTTGCAAGCTTTTAAGATTCCAGTTGCTACTCGCCAAAGTAGGAGATGGAACAATGTTTTGTGTAGTATGTTATGCCAACTGAGCTTGATATTCCCTGAGACTATGGTCCCAAGCCCACAGATTCAACTACATGCTCCCTCTGGGTAGCTGGCTGTACCCCAAAGTGACTACAACTTTGTCCCTTGTCAGCTCTACTATACACCTGCGAATTCTTACAGAAAATACAAATACACTTGTACAATCATTGTCTGCCAACCCTTATATATGGTCTTGGGTACACTGCCCACTGCATAGATATACCTAATAGTTCAGCCTGTCCACCCATCTAGCCAACCCTATACCCATGTTTGCCGTCACTGACAACGCAGTACTGTATGTGCAAAAGGGTTCATCTTTCTTGTCTACACATACCATGTACCTCTTTAAGTCTTCCTCTTCCTCAGTGCCACCATGTTGATCACTTACATTTGGTACATTGCCCTTCTCTTCACCCAAATTAATACTTATCTCTACCTATCTAACAGTGTTCCCTCCCCTCCCCTCCCACCCCTGGTAACCAACAAAGACATTTCCTTCCATAGATAAACTTTTCCTTGAATTTTACAATACTGGAGTAATACAATATTTGTCCTTCTGTGATTGACTTATTTCACTCAGCATAATGTCCTCCAAGTTCACCCACATTATGCAGTGTTTTGCAGATTTTAGGTTATTCTTTAGGGTTGCATAGTATTCCATCGTGTGTATGTACCATAGTTTGGTTATCCATTCCTCAGTTGATGGACACCTAGGTTATTTCTATCTTTTGGCTATTGTAAATTGTGCTGTTATGAACACGGGTGTGCACATGTCTGTTCTTGTCATGGCTCTCACATCTTTAGGATGTATTCCAAGTAATGGAATGGCTGAATCAAATGGTATTTCTAATTCCAACTTTTTAATGAATCACCATACTGCTTTCCAGGCATGGTTGTACCATTGTATAGTCCCACCAGCAGGGTATGAGAGCGCCAATCTCTCCGCATCCTCTCCAGCATTTATTATTTTCTGTCTTGTTGAACTTTGTTAGTAGTGCTGGGGCAAGATGGTATCTCATTGTTGTTTTGATTTGCATCTCTCTAATGGCTAATGGGGAGCTCTGGTAGCATAGTGGCTAAGGCACTTGACTGCTAACCAG
>NW_006922157.1:363288-364553 GCF_000298275.1 Orycteropus afer afer | reverse complement strand
GGGATCGGGCAGTGTTTCGTTCTGCTGTGCATGGGGTCGCTATGAGTCGGAAACGACTCGACGGCACTTAACAACAACAACAACAACATATACACACACATAAACACACACATATACACTCACATATACATATCTACACACATATGTCTGTTGCTGTTGTTGTTATTAGGTGCTGTTGAGTTGTCTCCAACTCATAGTGACCTTGTGTACAACAGAACAAAACACTGCCCAGTCGTGTGCCAACCTAATGATCCCTGCTATACCTAAGCCCATCATTTCAGCCACTGTGTCAGTCCATCTTGTTGAGGGCTTTCCCTTCATTCATTGACCCTCCACTTTACCCAGCATGATATCCTTCTCCAGATAATGGTCCCTTCTGACACCATGACCAAATTAGGTAAGACAAAGTCTGGCCATTCTCACTTCTAAGGGGCATTCTGGCTGCATTTCTTCCAGGCCATATATGTTAGTTCTTTTATCAGTTCATGGTACGTTCAGTAGTCGTAGCCAACACCACAACTCAAAACCACTAACTCTACTTTGGTATTCCTTATTCATTGTCCAGCTCTCATATGCATATGAGGCGATTGAAAATACCATGGCTTGGGTTGGGCACATCTTAATCTTTAAGGAGACATCTTTGCTCTTCTGCACTTGAAAGAGGTCTTTTGCAGCAGATTTGTCCAATGCAATACATCTGATGCCTTGACTGCTTTTTCCATTGGTGTTGAGTGTAGAACCAAGTAATATGAAGTCTTTGACAACGTCAATCTTTTCTCCATTTATCACGATGCTGCTTATTGGTCCAGTTGTAAGGATTTTTGTTTTCTTTATATTGAGGTGTAATCCATACTGCAGGCTGTAGTATTCAATCTTCATCAGTAAGTACTTCAAGTCACCCTCACTTACAGCAAGCAAAATTGTGTCAGCTCCATATCATTTGCATATTGGTTGTTAATGAGTCTTCCTCCAATCCTGATGCCTAGTTTTTCTTCATATAGTTCAGCTTCTCAGATTAGTTGCTCAGAATACAGATCGAATAAGTATGGTGAAAGGATACCACTCTGACACACTCCCTTACTGATTTTAAACCATGAAGTATCCCCTTGTTCTGTTTGAATGAAAGCCTCCTGGTCTATGTACAGGTTTCTCATGAGTACAATTAAGTGTTCTGGAATTGCCATTCTTCTCAATGTTATCCATAATTTGTTATGATCCACACAATTGGATGCTTTTGCATAGTCAGTAAAACACAAATAAACATC
>NW_006922157.1:354409-362674 GCF_000298275.1 Orycteropus afer afer | reverse complement strand
AGCTTGAGAAATGCCGAGTTGTTCTTCCCTTTTCGTTTTCCAACTCCATGTCTTTGCACATTTCATGATAATAATTGACTTTGTGTTCTTGAGCTGTTCTTTGAAACCTTCTCTTCAGATCTTTTATCTTGTCATTTCTTCCATTTGCTTTAGCTGCTCTCTGTTCAAACGCAAGTTTCAGAGTCTCTTCTGACATCCATTTTGGTCTTTTCTGCCTTTTCTCTCTTTTTAATGACCTTTTGCATTCTTCATGGATGATATTCTTGATGTCATCCCACAGTTCCTCTGGTTTTAGATCAATGGTGTTCAATGCACCAAATCTATTCTTTAGATGGTCTCTTAATTAAGGAAGGGTATAATCAAGTTCATATTTGGGCTCTCGTGGACTTCTTTTAATTGTCTTCAGCTTCAACTTCAATTTGCATATTGGCAGTTGATAGTTTGTTCCACAATCAGCTCCCAGACTTGTTTTGGCTGAAGATATTGAGCTTCTCCATTGCCTCTTGCCACAGATGTGGTCAATCTGATTCCTGTGTACTCCCTCTGGCAAAGTCCATGTGTATCAGCACTGTTTGTGTTGTTGAAAAAAGAAAAGGTATTTGCAATGAATACATCATTGGTCTTGCAACATTCTATCATGCTATCTCCACTGTATTTTCCAAATACCGGTGATTCTTCTTTGTTTCCAACTTTTGTATTTCAGTCACCAGTGACAATTAACACATCTTGATTGCATGTTCAGTCAATTTCAGACTGCAGAAGTTGGTAGAAATCTTCAATTTCCTCAGTTTTGGCTTTGGTGATGGGTGCATAAATTTGAATAATAGTAGTATTAACTGGTCTTCCTTGTAGGCGTATGGATATTATCCTATCACTGACAGCTTTGTACTTCAGGATAGATCTTGATACATTCTTTATGATGATGAATGTCATGCCATTCTTCAGTTTGTCATTACCAGCATAGTAGATCATATGATTGTCTGATTCAAAATGGCCCAAACCAGTCCATTTCAGCTCACTGATGCATAGGATATTGATCTTTATGTGTTCCATTTCATTTTTGACAACTTCCAATTTTCCTAGATTTATACTTCATACATTTCATGTCCTGATTATTATTGGATTTTGCAGCTGTTTCTTCTCATCTTGAGATGTGCCACATCAGCAAATGGAGGTCCTGAAAGCTTTACTCTGTCTACATCATTAAGATCTGCTCTACTCTGAGGAGGCAGCTCTTCCCCAGTTGTATTTTGAGACCCTTCCAACCTGAGGGACTCATCTTCTGGCACTATATGAGACAATGTTTCAGGGCTATGAATAAAGTTGTCCAGTAATATATCAGACAATGTTTCACTGCTATTCATAAGGTTTTCACTGGCCAATTCTTTGAGAAGTACATGGCTTCTTCCTTCTTCTGAGTCTGTCTCAGTCTGGAAGATCCACTGATACTTGTGTACCATGAGTAACCCTGCTGACATTTGAAACACTGGTGGTATAGTCTCCAGCTTCACAACAATACGTTAGCCACCACAGTACAACAAACTGACAGAGAATATTGTCTCCCTTAGATGTTCCAAATCTCTCCACTCACTTTCTCCTTCAGCTGCTCCAAACTGCTGCTCTCCCTTAGCCACACCAAACACTCTGGTTCTCTTACTCAGCCTGCCACAGACACTCCAATACCTGCCCACCACACCCAGCTCACTTACCTCACCTGACCCAGGCACTCTAACATCTGCCTGCCAAAACCGGCTCACTTACATATCTACATACATATATACTTGGACATATATTTTTTGGTTGTTGCTGCTGTTGTTTCAAAAATATATATGGGATAGCAATTACCAAAATATCCTTTTTTCTTGAGTACATTTTAGTGGCCTCATTTACCTTTGTCAGGCTCTGTACATTTCACTATCATTTGGTGTTACCAAATTAATAAGATCCTACTATATAGAGAGTGAATTTTTTTCTCCACATACTTGCCTATTCATGCTATTTCATAAAAAGGAAAATATAGAATATTTGTTTCTTTGCAATTGACTGATTTTGCTCAACATAATGTCCTCTGGGTTTATCCATGTTCCAAGATGTTTTGGGAACTCATTTTACTTTATGGCTGAGTAATATTCCATTGTATGTATATACCACATATTACTCATCCATTCATCCATCGATGGATGCTTTGGCTGTTTCTATCATTTTGCTATTGTAAATAGTGTTGTGATGAACATAGGTATGCATATGTCTGTTTGTGTCACTTCCATTAGATCCCAAGGGTATGTATACTGAGGAGTGGAATTGCTGGGTCATAATGGAGCTCTTAAGGCATTTGACTGCTAATGAGAAGGATAGTGGTTCAAACTCACCAGCCATTCCTTGGAAGGAAGGTTGAGCAATCTACTTCCATAATGATACCACCTCAGAAACCGAAGGATGGGTCGCTATGAGTTGGATCCGACTCGATGGCAGTGTGTTTGGTTTTGGTTTAATGGAGCTCCACCTCTAGTTCTTTTAGGAATCATCAGACTGTTTTCCACAATGGCTGTCCCATTTTGCATTCCCACTAGCAATGGATGAGTTTCCAATTTCTCCACATCCCCTCCAACACTTGTTATTTTGCATTTTCCTTTTAAGTCTTAGCAATCCCAATGGGAATGAAATGTTATCTCATTGTGGTTTTGATTTGTATTTCTCTGACGGCTTATGATGTTGAGCCTCAAATGGTCTGTTGGCCATTTGAATATCCTCTTTGATGAAGTGTCTGTTCATGCCCTTTGCCCAGTTTTTGGATGGGTTATTTGTCATTTTGTTGTTAAATTATGGAATTTTTCTTGATATTTTAGATATTAGGTTCTGATCTTGTTATATCATCCCCAACGGTTTTTTTTTTCCCCCCAGTCTGAAGGTTATCCCTTTACTCTTTTAATAAAGCCTTTTGATGAACATGAGTATTTCACTTCTATGGGGTCCCAGTTATCTATTTTGTTTTCTGTTGTTTGTGCATTTGTTGTTGTGTTTGATAATCCATCATTGGAGAGAATTAGGTCTCAGAGCTTTGTTTCTATATTTCCTTCCTGGCACTTCGATTTTAGATTTAGCATTTAGGTCCTTGATCCATTTGGCATTAGTTTTGTGTATGGAATCAGGTATGGATCTTGTTTCATTTTACTGTGTGTGGTAATCCTGATTTACCAACACCGTTTGTTAAAGAGACTGTTCCTTCCTCATTGAATGGATTTGACTTGCTAGTGGAAAATCAATTGACCATAAATGTTTGGATTCATTTCTGGATTTTCAATTGTATTCCATTGGTCTAGATGCCTGTCATTAAACCAGTATCAGGTTATTTTGATTATTGCAACTGTGTAGCTGTATTTTGAAATCAGGTAGTGTCAGGGCTCCTACGTTGTTCTTCTTCTTTATATACTATTACATACACAATCTTCTTGCTTTAGTTATTCAGGGTCTCTTATCTTTCCATATGAAATTGAATATTAATTTTTCCATTTCTATAAAAATATTGGAATTCTGATCAGGATTGTGTTCTATCTGCAGATCACTTCTACTCAAACTGTCCCAGAACATAGAAAAGTATGGAATACTCCCAAACTTATTCTATGAAGTAAGAATAACCTTGATATCAAAACCAGGCCAGGACACAACTACAATAAAGAATTATAGACAACTATCCCTCATGAACATAGATGCAAAAAAAAAAAAAAAAACTTAGCTAATGAAATCCAACAAGACATAAAAAAATAATATATCATGACCAAGTGGAATTCATACCAGGTATGCAAGGATGGTTGAACATTAGAAAAACAATCAATGCAATCCACCACATAAATTTAAAAAAGGACAATAACTACATTATCATGTCAATTGATGCAGAAAAGGCATTTGACAAATCCAACACCTATTCTTGATAAAAATCCTCAGCAAAATGGGAATAGAAGGGAAGTTCCTCAACATAATTCAGGACATATACACAAAATCAATGGCCAACATTATTCTCAACAGAGAGAGACTGAAAATATTCCCCTTGTGAATTGAACCAGACTGATATACCCCTTTTTCACCACTCCTATTTAATATAATATTGGAAGGCCTAGCCAGAACAATAAGGCAAGAAAGGGAAATAAAAGGTATCAACATTGGCAAAGAAGAAGTAATACTACCTCTGTTTTCATAGGATATATGATCCTATGCATATAACATCCAGAGACTCAATTAAAAAAAAAAAAAACTATTGGAATTAATAGAAGGATTCAGCAAAATGGCAGGGTACAAGGTCAACTTAAAAAGTTCAGTTAGATTCCTACACAGTAACAAAACACATGTTAACAAAAAGAACACATTAACTTGGGTGAAGGGAAAGGCAACATAAAATAAGGAGGGGATCAGCACAAAATGATCAAGGCAAAGGAAGACACTGGGAGAAGCACAAGAGTTAAAGACAATAAAGGTAAATATTATTACTTACACAATCCTGTAATAACAGTAATAACGAAAATTAATCTACAAGTGGATACATAGATGCAAGCTGAACAGTTTGTGGGAAGGCAAATGGGAATATACCCATAAATGTATAAATGTTTGGCAGAGGATATTTCTTCACATATATTTTATATATGCTGCAAATATATCCATGAATATAGTAAAGCATACAGTGGACAAAGTTATGAAAACTTCTTAGCCATAACCAAACTCCTTGAAGAAGTGAGTTGCTAGGCTTGTGGGCTCAGGACCATAATCTTGGAGTACATCAAGGTCAATTGGCATAACATAGTCCACAAAGACAATGTTCTATATTCTATTTTGGTGAGTAGTGACTGGGGTCTTAAAAGCTTGTGAGTAGCCGTCTAAGGTGTGACTATTGGTCTCTCACCACTTGGAACAAAGAAAAGTGAAGAAAATCAGAGGCAAGGAAACAATTTGTCCAAAGGACTAATAAGCTCATACACCTCAGCTTCCATGACCCTGAGACCAGAAGAA
Source organism: Orycteropus afer afer (assembly GCF_000298275.1). Lineage (NCBI taxonomy): Eukaryota > Metazoa > Chordata > Mammalia > Tubulidentata > Orycteropodidae > Orycteropus > Orycteropus afer. The sequence continues at coordinate 357,676 of NW_006922157.1, read as the reverse complement.
CTAGATGATGCCTAATTTCCACTGCTGACCACTCTGAAAGGGATCATAATACTAAGTCCTGGTCAGAATGGGAGAAAAATGTGGAAGAAAACTCAAGATCATAAAAAAAAATAGACCAGCCTTACTGGTATGATAGAGACTGCTGGACTATGGCCCTTAGATACCCTTCGATCCTGGAGTGGAATTCACCCTTTTGGCTCAACTTTCAACCAAACAATATGCAAGCCTATAAGGTGAATAATAATGCCAGGGAGGTACACACTCCTCAGAGCAATCAACCATTGCTGTTGTGGTATGTTGTGGAGTGGGACCCGACTCATAGCGACCCCTCCTTGGGTTTCTGAGGCTGTATCACTACTGAAGCAGATTGCCCCATCTTCCTTCCGAGGAGTGGCTGGTGGGTTTCAATCGCCAGACTTCTGGTTAGCAGTCAAGTGCCTTAGGCACTATACTACTAGAGCAAAAGGACGAATGAAACTGGTAAACACAGGGAAGAAGTAAGAAGAGTGCTGTTACATTGTGGAGATTGGAGTAAATGTCTCAAAACAAAATATGTATGAATTGTTGAATGGAAAATAAATTTATTCTATAAATGTTCACCCAAATCACAATAAAAAGTAAAAAAAATATAAAGAAAGAAAAGAAAGTACCATGAGCTCTGGGGTATTTTACCCAGTAAGTGTTCCTTGACCTAAAAACTCAAGGAGGAGCAGGCAGAGGAATGGCTGTTGTGCAAGTAGGAGGCCCAGCAAAGCCCCTTGGGCAGTTAACTCAGAGTTGGTCCTGAGGTTGCTTTGAAGAGAGAGGATGGCATTAGATGGGATGTTGATGGCAAAGCTGCTTACCTCAGGGGCCCAATTTAATAGGAGGAGCTCATTTCCTGCCTGAACCTATTAGAGTTACAGTGAACTCCTCTGAGCATGGTAACTATGGGATATGTCACCAGAAGCCACTGAGAACTGGGACAGCCTCCATAGAAAACTGAGCATTGGTCTCTGAGTTGTTCTAACCTCCTTGGCTGGCTCAGAATCCCAAGGGCCTGTGAGCTCCATAGGACAGCATCTTTTCAGTCCATGCCACAGGCCCATAGCACCTCAGCTAGCTAGCCCTTAACAAGCACCTTGGAGATATAGAGCTTTGATGAGCCAGAAATAAGCTAGGAGAATGTGACTGGAATGACCTCTAAGGTACTCAGAACTGTCATTTAGTTGCCTCGGAGCCTTTGAGATGCATTATCCATGTTCATATTTCCATTTATTTACTCCTCAAATACCACCAATGATTTCTTCTCCTTTTATTTGTTCAGTGACTGTGCCATTCTCTCCATTACCTCCTTTCATACTGTCTTCCAATTTCATTGTTTAGACTAGCTACCTTTGAGTGCTTGTTCCCACCCCTTGTCCTGTGTTCTGCCATCCCCAGAATGAGGAGCTTGGAGCCAGCTGGATCTCCATGAGCCTGGTGTACCAGGTAGGGAAGAAAACAGAATTTCTCCAGCTTAGCAAGGGGATGCTATCTTGAGGACTTGAAGTTGAGGCAAAGGACAGGGAAAGAGAGGGACCACTGGGACAGAACGGAACTCTCAGCAGTGTCACAACTCCCAACAGCGTTAGTAACAAGAGATCTCAAGCTTACTGAGGCATCTGGGAACAGAAAGGGCTGAGGCATCTGGGAACAGAAAGGGCTGAGGCATCTGGGAACAGAAAGGGCCCTGAAAAGCACTGTGTTGCAGGCAGCAGGCAGGTGTGTAGGTACAGCACCTTCCCTTTAGACTCTTCCTCCCCAGCTTCTCACAGGAGAACTCTCCCTGGCCCAGGTCCTAAGTCCCAGGTAATCTCTGGGCATTGTAAGTAATTGGCCAGAAACTTCTGGTTTTCTCTATGTCTGGCAATCATTATCCCCCCACCAGGTGTCCACTCCTCACTCTCCCTTCCTCACTCTTACATCCAATCAATCACTAAATCATCAAGCCCTGCCCATATGAACTCCTAAATCTCTCCTCTGTTTTGTGCCTTTCACTACCACTAACCTAATAATCAAAATGACAATCATCCTATCATTTGTTGTTTTTGTTAGGTGCCATCGAGTCGACTCCCACTCATAGTGACCCTGTGTACAACAGGACAAAATACTGCCCAGTAGTGTACCACCTTCACAATCCTTGTTATACTAAAGCTGATCATCACCACCACTGTCAATCCATCTAATTGAAGATCTTCCCCTTTTCTGCTGACCCTCCACTTTACCAAACATGATATCCTTTTCCAGGAAATGGTCCCTTTTGACAACATGACCAAAGTAGGTGACATAAAGTCTGGCCACTCAAGCTTCCAAGGAACATTCTGGATGCTCTTCTTCCAGGAAAGATTTGTTCATTCTTCTGGCAGTCCATAGTAATTTCAGTATTGTTTGCCAACACCATAATTCAAAAGCATCAACTCTTCTTCGGTCTTCCTTATTAATTGTCCAGCTTTCACATGCATATGAGGCAATTTAAAATACCATGGCTTGGGTTGGGCCCACCTCAGTCTTCAAAGTGACATCTTTGCTTCTTAACCCTTTACAGAGGTCTTTTGCAGCAGATTTTCCCAGTACAATACGTCTGATTTCTTTTTTTTTTTTAAAAATATGATTTGGGTGAAAGTTTACAAAGTGAATTAATTTCTGTGCTACATTTCTTTCGCATTTTATTTCATGACATTGACTGAAATCTTCATAATGTAACAGCTCTCTTCCCACTTCCTACCTGTGGTTAATTTTTAACTTTTTACTGTATCCTTCTTTCGTATGCATTCCTGCCCTCTGAGCTGTTTCCTTATGCAAATGCTACCCTTTTAATCTGCCATAGTTGATTGTTCTAAGGAGTGTACTTACCTGGTGTAGATGTTCACCTTCTATGCATGCTTATTTTTTGGCTGGAAGCCACTAGGAGTGAGTTCAATTCCAGGCCCAAAGAGTGACTAGGGGCCATAATTTTGGGGATTCCACCAGTCTGTATCAGTACATCTGGACTTTTTTATGATTTTGAGTTATTTTTCCACATTTTTATCCCAATCTCTTGAGGATCTCCTGCACTGATCCCTTTCCAAGTGGCTGACACTGGTAGCCGGGCACCATCTAGTTCTTCTGGTCTCAGGGTCAAGTAAGCTGAGGTTCACATGGTGCACTAGTCCCTTGGACTAATTGTTTTCATGTGTCTTTGATTTTCTTCACTCTTCTTTACTCCAAACAAGGAGAGACCAATTATTTCATCTAGATGGTTGCTTG
>NW_006922157.1:350624-353778 GCF_000298275.1 Orycteropus afer afer | reverse complement strand
TAATGTTGCATAATATTCCCTTGTGTGTACATACCATAGTTTGGTTATCCATTCATCGGTTGATGGACACTTAGGTTGTTTCCATCTCTTTGCTATGATAAATAGTGCTTGATGAACATGCGTGTGTGTATATCTCTTTGTGTGTGGTATCTCAGTTCTTTAGGATATATACCTAATAATGGGATTGCTAGATCAAATGCTATATCTATTTCCAACCTTTTAAGGAGTTGCCATACTGATTTCCACAGTGGTTGTCATCATTTTACTGTCCCGTCAGCAGTATAAGAGAGTACCAATCTCTCCACATCTTTGCCAACATTTGTTATTTTCTGTCTTGTTGAACTTTGCTATCAGTGGTGAGGTGAGATGGTATTTCATTGTTGTTTTGATTTGGGCCTCTCTAATGGCTAATACCACCACTTGTATGTCAGCTTGTTCTACTGTGGTTTCTTGCATGTTGCTCTGAGGCTGGAGGTTATACTATACGTATTTGAAATATCCTCAGGGTCAGCCATGGTGGACAGGTTTCAGCAGAGCTTTCAGACTAGGACAGACTCAGAAGCAAGAAGGGCCATCCACTTCTCAAAGAATTGACCAGTGAAAACCTTATGAATAACAGTGAAACACTGTCCAATACATTACTGGAAAACCTTATGAATAGCCCTGAAACACTATCTGACATAGTGCCAGAAGATAAGACCTTCAGGTCAGAAGGCACTCAAAACATTATTACAGAAGAGCTGCCTCCATAAAGTAGAGTTAACCTTAATGGTATGGATGGAATAAAGCTTTCAGGACCTCCATTTGCTGATCGGCCATGACTCAAAATGGGAAGAAACAGCTGAAAACATCCATTAATAATCTGATGATGGAATGTATGAAGTATGAATGTAGGAAAATTGGATGTTGTCAAAAATGAAACAGAACACATAGGATTGATATCCCAGGCATTAGTGAGTTGAAATGGGCTGTTTTTGGCCATTTTGAATTAGACGATCATATGATCTACTATGCTGCAAATGACAAGTTGAATGACAAGTGTGGCATTCATAGTCACTGTGGTGGTTATGTTTTTGTGTGAAGATCTTTCCTGATGTACAATACTGTCATTGCTAGGATAATATCCATACACCTACAAGGAAGGCCAGTTAATCCTACTAGTATTCAGATATACCTACCAAAGATGATGAAATTGAAGATTTTTACCAACCTCTGCAGTCTGAAATTGACCAAACATGAAATCAAGCAGTATTGACTATTAATGGTGATTTGAATATGAAAGTGGAAACAAAGAATCACAACTAGTTGGAAAATATGGCCTTGGTGATAGAAATGACACAGGAGATCACGTGATAGAATTTTGCAAGACCAATGACATTCATTACAAATACCTTTTTTTAACAACATAACAGTGATTACATATGTGGACCTCACCAGATGGAATACACAGGAATCAGATTGACTATATCTGTGGAAAGAGGCAATGGAGAAGATCAATATCTCCAGCCATAAAAAGGCCAGGAGTGAGCATGTGGAACAGACCATCAACTGTTCAAGTTGAAGCCGAAGACAATTAAAACAAGGCCATGAGAGCCAAAATATGACCTTGAGGAAGGTTGGGCAATCCTACTTCCGTAGTGACACTGCCTCGGAAACCCAAGGAGGGGTCGCTATGAGTCGAGGCCAACTCGACGGCACATAACAACAACAACAACATGTTCCATTTGAATTTAGAGACCATCTGAAGAACAGATTTGACACACTGAACACCAGTGACCGAAAACAGACCAATTTTGGAATGACACCAAGAACATAAATGAAGAAAGTAAAAGGTCATTAAAAAGACAGAAAAGGAATAAAAAACCAAAATGGATGTCAGAAGAGACCCTGAAACTTGCTCTTGAATGGAGAGTAGCTAAAGCAAATGGAAGAAATGACAAGATAAAAGAGGTGAACAGTTTTCAAAGAGTAGCTCCAGAAGACAAACTCAATTATTATAATGAAATGCACAAAGATCTGGAATTAGAAAAACAAAAAGGAAGAACATGCTCAGCATTTCTCAAGCTGAAAGAACTGAAGAAAAAATTCCAGCCCAGATTTGCAATATTGAAATATTCTACAGGCAAAATATTGAATGATACAGGAAACATCAAAAGAAGATGGAAGGAATACCCAGGGTCACTGGACCAAAAAGACCTGGTCAATCTTCATCCATTTCAGGAGGTGGCCTATTATCAAGAACCAATGATATTGAAGAAAGAAGTCAAAGCTGCACTGAAGGAATTGGCAGAAAACAAGGCTCCAGGAACTGATGGAATACTCATGGAGATGTTTCAGGAAACAGATGCTCCTCTAGAGGCACCTAGTCATCTATGCCAAGAAATTTGGAAGACAGCTACCTGGCCAACTGACTGGAAGAGATCCATATTTGTACTTGTTCAAAAGAAAGGTAATACAACAGAATGTGGAAATTATTGAACAATATCATTAATATCATATGAAAATAAAATCTTGCTGAAGATAATTCAAAAATGGTCGCAGCAGTATATTAACCAAGAACTTCCAGAAATGCAAGCTGGATTCAGAAAAGGACATGGAATGAGGGATATCATAGCTGATGTCAGATGGATCTTGGCTGAAAGCAAAGAATACTAGAAAGATGTTTGCTTGTGCTTTATTGACTATGTGAAAGCATTAAACTGTGTGGATTGTAACAAATTATGGATAACATTGGGAAAAATGGGAATTTGAGAGCACTTAATTGTGCTCATGAGGAAACTTTACATAGACCAGGAGGCTGTTGTTCAAACAGAACAAGGGGATACTGCATGGTTTAAAATCAGGAAGGGTGTGTGTCAGCATTTTGTCTTTCACCATACTTATTCAATCTGTATGCTGAGCAAATGATCTGAGAAGCTGGACTATATGAAGAAGAATGTAGTGTCAGAATTGGAGCAAGACTCATTAACAACCTACCATATGCGGATGACACAACCTTGCTTGCTGAAAGTGAGGACGACTTGAAGCATTTACTGATGAAGATTAAATACTACAGTCTACAATCTTCCTTCTGAGGAGTAGCTGGTGGGTTTGAACAACCAGCCTTCTGGTTAGCAGTCAAGTGTCTTAGGCACTATGCCACCAGAGCTCCTTT
>NW_006922157.1:348495-349094 GCF_000298275.1 Orycteropus afer afer | reverse complement strand
GACAAGGGACTTACTCTAAAATTTATAGAAGATTCCAACACCTCAACAACAAAAAGAAAAATAATCCAGTTAAAAAATGGGCAGAAGTCATGAATAGACATGTCACCAAAGAGGATATTCAGGCGACTAAGAAATATATGAAGAAATGTTCATGATCATTAGCCATTAGAGAGATGCAAATCAAAACAACAATGAGATACCATCTTGCCCCAGCACTAGTAGCAATGCTCAACAAGACAGAAAATAACAAATATTGGCGAGGATGTGAAGAGACTGGGACTCTCATATACTGCTGGTGAGACTGTCAAATGATGCAACCACCATGGAAAGCAGTATGGTGATTCCTTAAAAAGTTGGAATTAGAAATACCATCTGACCCAGCAATTCCGTTATTAAGTATATATCCTAAAGAAGTGAGAGCCAGGAAAGAACAAATACATGCACACTCATGTTCATTGCAGCAGTATACCCAAAAGATGGAAACAACCTTGGTGCCCATCAACAGAAGAATGGTGTGATAGTTGAAGATGTGTCAACTTGGCTGGACTCCAGTTGTGAGTGGTGGTTCCCATGATGGATCACATGACTGCGTTCTAAGC
>NW_006922157.1:345666-346660 GCF_000298275.1 Orycteropus afer afer | reverse complement strand
GTTGGAATCTTCTATAAATTTTAGAGTAAGTCCCTTGTCAGATATGTTGTTGCCAAATATTTTTTCCCAATCTGTAGGTTCTCTTTTGACTCTTTGTGCATTGATCTATGGGTGGATAGATGGGTGGACAGGCTGAATGATTAGCTATGTCTATGCCGGGGGGAGTGTGCCCATGACCTTGTATAGGGTTTGCAGACAATGTTTACAAGTGTATTTGTATGTTTTGTAAGAATTTCCAGGACATCAGATGATATATATATAACATTGGGCACTTAGTAGGCTGCAAGGGACTTCTTTCAAGTGCTGAGGAACAAAGATGTCTCCTTGAGGACTAAAGTGCACCTGACACAAGCCATGATATTTACAATCGCCTCATATGCATGTGAGAGCTGGACAATGAATAAAGAAGACTGAAGAAGATTTGATGCTTTTGAGATATGGTGCTGCCGAAGGATGCTGAAAGTACCATGAACTGCTAAAAGAACTAACAAATCTGTCCTGCAGGAAGTGCAACCAGAATGCTTCTTGGAAGCGAGAATAGCCAAACTTCGTCTCACCTACTTTGGTCATGTTATCAGAAGGGACCATTCTCTGGAGATGGATGTCATGCATGGCAAGGTAGAGGGTTGACAAAGGAGGAGAAGGCCCTCAATGAGATGGCTTGACACAGTGGCTGTGGTGATGAGGTCAAGTATAGCAGGGATTGTGGAGCTAGTGTGGGACCAGGCAGTGTTTCGTTCTGCTGTGCATAAGGTTGCTATGAGTCAGAGATGACTCGATGGCATCTAACAACAACAACAACAACAATTTCCCGGTATATAGCAAAGCAGACAAGGAATAAGGTAGTAGTTATTCCTGGCCACAGCCAGCTACCCAGGGGGAGCAAGTAGTTGGACCTGTGGGCTCAGAATCATGGTTGCAGGGGGCATCAAGCTCAACTGGCATAACATACTACACAAAAACATTGTTCCACATTCTTCCTTGGCAAGTAGTG
>NW_006922157.1:340824-344471 GCF_000298275.1 Orycteropus afer afer | reverse complement strand
TTTTGTATTATTTTTTGACATGTTGTTGGAGTCTATCGGCTAGGATTTTGTTCAAGATTTTTGTATCTATATTCATGAGGGATAATGGTCTGTAGTTTTCCTTTGTAGTGGTGTCTTTGCCTGGTTTTGGTATCAGTGTTATGCTTCCTTCCTAAAATGAATTTGGGAAGATTCCACCATTTTCTATGTTCTGGAATAGTTTGAATAGGATTGGTGTCAGCTTCTTTCTGAATGTTTGGTAGAGTTTTCCAGTGAAACTGTCTGGACCAGGAATTTTTGTTGGTGAATTTTTTAAAAATACATTTTATTGAAATATAATTGGTGTACAGTGAAATACAAAAACTAAAGTGACATGGGTCAATCCATATTTTTTTGCAGTGTTCCTCCCCTCCCCTTCCACCCATTAACCAACACAGAAAATTTCCTTCCATATATAAACCTTTTCTTGACTTTTACAATAATGAACTAATACTGTATTTGTCCTTCTGTGATTGACTTATTTCACGCAGCATAATATCCTCCAAATCCATCCACTTTATGCAGTGTTTTGCAAATTCTATGTTATTCTTTAGTGTTGCAAAATATTCCATTGTGTGTATGCACCATAGTTTGGTTATCCATCCTTCTGTTGATGGGCATGTAGATTGCTTCCATCTTTTTGCAATTGTAAATAGTGCTGCAATGGACATGGATGTGCATAGATCTGTTCTTGCCCTGGCTTTCCCTTTAAGATATATACCTAGTAATGGGATTGCTGGGTCAAAGGGTATTTCTAATTCCAGCTTTTTAAGGAATCACCATACTGCTTTCCACAGTGGTTGTATCATTTGACAGTCCCCCCAGCAGTGTATGAATGTCCCAGTCTCTCCACATTCTTGCCAGCATTTGTTATTTTCTATCTTGTTGAACTTTGCTATTAGTGCTGGGGTGAGATATCTCGTTGTTGTTTTCATTTGCATCTCTCTGATGGCTAATGATGCTGAGCATTTCTTCATGTGTTTGCTGGCTGCCTAATATCCTCTTTGGTGAAGTGTCTATTCGTGTTTTCTGCTCATTTTTAAATTGGATTGTTAATCTTTTTGTTGTTGAGGTGTTGGAGTTTTATATGAATTTTAAAGATAAGTCTCTTGTCAGATATGTCATTGCTGAATATATTTTCCCAATCTGTAGGTTCTCTTCTTACTCTTTTGGCAGTGTAATTAATAATTATCAATTTGTTGCTGTCGTTTTTTTATGTGTTTTTCGTGTTGTTGCTGATTTCTTTGTTCCATATAATTTTCTGTGCCGAGCTCGTTTTGTTTATGAATTGTACTATCACTTCCTTCTTTGTTATTGTTTTAGTACTTGCTAAATATTTGTGCTAGTCCTCTTTTTTATTTTGATGTGAAGTAGGTTTATCACTTTTCTTTGAAGTTACCCTGTGATTTATAACTTCCTTCCCAAGTTTAGAAGAGTCTGTTCTATCTTGCTGTTGTCTTGACTTCTCTACTATTTAGAAGTTCTGAAACTACACAGTTTTTTCCCTCTTTTTGGTTTGTAGTTGTCCTCATTTGTCAATTGATGTCTCTGATTCCCTTTTTACAGTCTTGTAGGCTTATTTATTTTTGGATACTTCCATAACTGGGTTGGTTGTTGGGTTATGTCATCATGTGTGTTAATGGTTGGTGGTTGTTTGCTGTTGTTGCTTCTCTGTCTCAAGGACTTCTTTTAGCATCTCTTGTAAGGTTGGTCTGGTTTTAACAAATTCCCTTAATTTCTGCTTATCTGGAAATGTCCAAATTTCACCATCATATTTGAGGGACAATTTTGCTGGGTACATAATTCTTAGTTGGAATTTTTTTTCTTTCATGGTTATATATAATCCATCCTATTGTCTTCTCGCCTGCGTGGTTTCTGCCAAGAAATCCGAGCTTAGTCTTATTGGTTGCCACTTGTAGTTAACTTTTCATTTTTTCCTGTGCTGCTTTTCAGATTCTTTATTTGTCTTTGGTTTTGGTGAGTTTGATGATAATATGTCTTGGTGATTTTCTTTTGGGGTCTATCCTATTTGGGGTTCATTGGACTTCTTGAATGGATATATTCTCGTCTTTCATCATACCAAGGAAATTCTCTTCCAGCAAATTTTTGACAATTTTCTCTGTGGCATTATTTGTCTCTTCCTATTCTGGAATTCTGATTACACATAGGTTATTCCTTTTGATGATATCCCACATGATCCTTAGGCTTTCTTCATTTTGTTTTGATTTTTTTTCTGATTGACCCTTCTCCAAAGAAGTATTGAGGTATTTGTCTTCAATCTCACTAATTTCATCTCTTCCATTGATTCAGTTCTACTCTTTTGCCCATTCAATGTGTTATCTGTTTCTGAAAATTTAGTATTGATATTCTGAATTTCTAGCTGTAGATTTTGTATCATTTCTAATGTTTCATTTATTTTGTCATTTTGTTCTTGTATTGTCTTTTGAATTGTATTGTATTTTGAATTGATCTAGGGTTTCTCTGCATTTTCCTCAGCACTGACAAAAGTCAGTGTTTTCCTTGATCTGCCTCTCAATCTGTTGAAAGCACCTAAATATAATTCTTTTGAATTCCTTATCAGGAGTTCTAATCCTGCTTCCTCAGGGATGAAGGATGTGTTCTGGGTCTGTATCCTGGACCCTTGTTTCTCTTGCTTTATCTTGCATCTTCAGTTGGACTGTGATGCTCTGTTGTCTCTGAGACATTGTGACAATTTTGTGTTTATATTTAATTGGTGATTGTATGTTGGAGTGACTTGCCCATGATTTTTATTTTCTTTGTTTTGTTTGGATGTTATCTTAGTAAGCAGGGTACTGTGCTCTTCTTTTTGCTAGTTGGCAGCACCTATACACTCACCACCTGTCTTCTATCCCATTGTCAGCTTCCTGTATGTCCCTGTCATCCTTGGCAAATGGAACCTAGTCTTAGGTCCCTGGAATCCGAATGAGAATGCTGTCACTTTAAATATCCAAAGTGGCCACTACTTGTAAACAATGAAAATGGCTGCACCCTCCAGACAGTTGAAAGTCCACAGCTTAGGTTGTCTCCCTCCTTGCTGTTTCCCTTTCTAGGCATAGGCCACCAGTGCAGTCATCCCTGCAGCCCTTGGTGAACAGGGCTGATGTTTAGGTTAATTCTCTGGTCCCAGCACCACTTGAAAATATTCAGACTGTTGGTGCCATCAGAGTAGCTAACAGTCTGCAGCTCTGTCCTTCTCTGTATTCAGTTTGCAATCAGGTTTTTCACAGTTGGTGCCTAATCCACTACTTTATACTTCTTTTCAAACTTCAGGGCTCTAGGATTATCTTCTGTATCTCTGTCAATGGGTTTCTCTTTTCTTTATTGAAGACACTCTGTGTAGCTTGTCTGCTTATTCTGCCATCTTCTTGTTAGTGGTTTTTTTATGACCTGTTCTATTTCTTATTTGTTATGGGTCTATTAAAATTTTTTCTCTCTGTCTTTGTTAGTTTAGGTAAATAGTGTGTTTCTGGAAATCTGTCCATTTTTTCTAGGTTTTCAAATTTGTTGGATTATAGCTCTTCATAGTATCCTAATATTATCCTTTTTATTTCACTTGATTCTGCTGTGATGTTGCCCATTTCATTTCTTACTCATGTTATTAGCATCTT
>NW_006922157.1:337992-339470 GCF_000298275.1 Orycteropus afer afer | reverse complement strand
ATACTGCCTCGGAAACCCAAGGAGGGGTCGCTATGAGTCGGGGCCGACTCGACGGCACATAACAACAACAACAACAACATACATGGTCATGGGCACACTCCCTGCTGCATAGACATACCTAATAGTTCAGCCAGCTATCCACTCATAGATCAATGTTTGCTTTCACTGACAACGCAGTACTGTATGTGCAAAAGGGCTCATCTTTGTTGTCTGTACTGCCCATGCATCTCTATATGTCTTCCTGTTCCTCAATGCCACTATACTGATCTCTCATATTGGGTACACTGCCCTTCTCTTCACCCCAATCAATACTTGTCTCCACCTATCTTTGTTCCTTTCCCTCTCCTCTCACCCCTGGTAACCAACACAAAAAAATTATTTCCATATGTAAACTTTTCCATGACTTTTTACAATAATGGACTAATACAATATTTGTCCTTCTGTGACTGACTTATTTCACTCAGCAGAATGTCCTCCAAGTTCATCAATGTTATGTGGTGATTTGCAGATTCTACATTATTCTTTAAGGTTGCATAGTATTCCATTGTGTGTATACACCATAGTTTGGTTATCCATTCTGTTGGTGGGAACCTAGATTATTTCCATCTTTTTGCTATTGTAAATAGTGCTGTGATGAACATGGGTGTGCATATGTCTGTTATTGTCCTGGCTCTCACTTCTTTAGGATAGGGTATATAATATATAATTATATAACCTAAAGGGTATATAATATGCTTTTGAGTTATGGTGTTGGTGAAGAATACTGAAAACGCCATGGACTTTCATATTATAATATTAGGAGAGGGAACTCAGGTACACCCAGAGCAGCAGGGTGGGAGAGTGGGAGAAAGGGAATTAAAAGCCAGGAACCTGGACTGAGAAGCAGTTAGCCGCAGGGATCTAGGTGAGGAAAGGGAACTCAGGCACGCCCAAAGCAGCAGGGTGGGAGAGCAGGAGAAAGGGGATAAAAAGCCAGGAACCTGGACAGAGGAGCAGTCAGTCACAGGGATCCAGGTGAGGAGAGGGAACTCAGGCATGCCCAAAGCAGCAGGGTGAGAGAGCAGGAGAAAGGGGATTAAAAGCGAGGAACAAAGACAGAAGAGCAGTCTGCCTCAGGGGTCCAGGTGAGGAGAGAGAACCCAGGCATGTCCAAAGCAGCAGGGCAAGAGAGTGGGAGAAAGGGGATTAAAAGGCCCAGGAATCCAGACAGAGGAGGAGTCAGCTGCAGGGACCTAGGTAAGGGTGGTACGAGAGGTTTCCAACAGGGAGACAAACGTGTCTGTCGGTTTGTCCTACAATGGTGACATGTTGATGTGAGTTTTGAGGCTGAGCCACTGGTGTTTCAAACCCAGCGGGATGCACATGGTGCACAGGTATCAGCCCATCTTACAGACTGAGACAGACTAGGAAGAAGGAAGAGGCCATCAGAAGGGAATATTCCCTGGAGAAGGATGTCATGCTTGGTAGGGTGGAGGGTC
>NW_006922157.1:335018-337312 GCF_000298275.1 Orycteropus afer afer | reverse complement strand
GAGGCCTTCAACGAGATGGATTGACACGGTGGCTGTGATGATGGGCTCAAGTATAGCAGGGATGGTAAAGCTGGCATGGGATTAGGCAGTGTTTCGTTATGCTGTGCATGGGATTGCTATGAGTCGGAAACAACTTGATGGCACTTAACAACAACAATGGAAAGGCTGGGTCAAATGGTATTTTTAATTTCAACTTTTTAAAGAATTGCCATACTGTTTTCGGCAGTGGTTGTATCATTTGACAGTCCCACCAGGAGTGTATGAGACTCCCAATCTCTCGATATCCCCACCAGCATTTGCTGTTTTCTGTCTTGTTGAACTTTACTACTCATGCTAGGACAAGATGGTATCTCATTGTTGTTTTGATTCACATCTCTCTAATGGCTCATGATCGTGAGCATTTCTTCATACATTTGTTGGCCACCTGAAAATCCTCTTTGGTGAAGTGTCTATTTATATCTTGTGTCCATTTTTCAATTGGATTGTTGATGTTTTTGTTGTTGAAGTGGTGGAGTTTTCTATAAATTCTAGAAATAAGTCCCTTGTCAGATATGTCATTACCAAATATTTTGCCCAATCTGTAGGTTCTCACTTATTCATTTTGGGTTATGCTTGATAGTCTATTTATGCCATATATTAGGGCCCCTAAATTTGCCCCTAGTTTTCCATTGAGCAACTTTATAATTTGAGGTTTCACATTTAAATCTTTGATCCATCTGGAGTTAGTTTTTGTATGGTGTGAGGGACAGATCTTGTTTCATTTTTCTACAAATGAATATCCAGTTTTTCCAGCACCATTTATTAAACAGACATTCTCATCCCCATTTAATGAATTTAGGCCCTTTGTCAAAGATCAACTGCCCATAGGTCAATGGATCTATCTCTGGGTTCTCAATTCTATTCCATTGGTCTGTGTGTCTGTCATTATACCAATACCAGGCAATTTTGACTACTGTGGCCATGTAGTAGGTTTTGAGATCTGGCAGTGTGGGACCTTCTACTTTCTTCTTCTTCAGTAGTGCTTTGCTTATCCAAGGTCTCTTTCCTTTCCATATAAAGTTAGTGACTGGTTTTCCATATCCTTAAAGAATGTTGATGGGATCTGGATTGGGATTGTATTGAATGAATAGATTGTTTTGGGTAGAACTGACATTTTCACAATGTTCAATCTTCCTATCCATGAGCATGGTATATTCTTCCATTTATGTAGATCTCTCATGGTTTCTGGAAGTAGTCTTTTACAGTTTTCTTTGTATAGGTCTTTTGTGCCCCTGGTAAGATTTATTCCCAAGTATTTTATTTTTTTGGTAGCTATTGTAAATAGTATTGATTTCCTTATTTCTTCTTCAACAATCTCTGCTGGTGTATAGGAATCCATCTGAATTTTGGATGTTGATCTTGTATCCTGCCACATTGCTAAATATCTCAAATAGTTCCAGAAGATTGTTTTTTTAACTGATTCTCTTGGATTTTCTAGGTATAGGATCATGTCATCAGCAAATAGGGATATTTTGACTTCTTCCTTACCAATTTGGATGCGTTTGATTTCTCTTTCTTGCCTTATTGCCCTGTCTAGGACTTCCAGTGCAATGTTGAATAGAAGTGGTGATAGCAGGCATCCTTGCTTGGGTTCCTGTTCTCAAGGTGAATGGTGTCAGTGTCTCTCCTGTGAGAATAATGTTGGCTGTTGATTTTGCATATATGCCCTTTGTTATGTTGAGGAATGTCCCTTCTATTTCTATTTTGCTGAGAGTTTTGATCAGGAATAGGTGTTGGATTTTATCAAATGCCTTTTTTGCATGGATTGATATGATCATATGGTTCTTTCCTTTGTTTTATATATGTGATGGATGACATTGATAGTTTTTCTAATGTTGAAACATTCTTGTGTACCTGATATGAACCCCACATGGTTCTAATGAATTATTTTCTTGATACGTTGTTGAAGTCTTTTGGCTAGGATTTTGTTGAAGATTTTTGTATTTACATTCATGAGGGACATTGGTCTGTAGTTTTCCTTTTGAGTGATATGTTTCCCTGTTTAGGCATCAAGATTATGCTTGCTTCATAAAATGAGTTAGGGAGGATTCCATCCTTTTCTATGTTTTGGAATAGTTTGAGTAGGATTTGTGTCAGTTCTTCACCGAATGTTTGGTAGAATTCTCCAGTGAAACCATCTGGGCTAGGACTTCTTTTTGTTGGTATTGTTTTTTTTAATGACCTGTTTCAATTTCTTCTTTTGTTATAGATCTGTTCAACTTTTTCACATCAGTCTGTGTTAGTTTAGGTAAGTG
>NW_006922157.1:332881-334165 GCF_000298275.1 Orycteropus afer afer | reverse complement strand
AAAGTGGTGTATTAAAGTCTCCCACTATGATTGTGGAGTCACTTATTTGCCTCTTCAACTCTTTTGAAGTGTGATTTATGTATTTTGGGGCTCCTTCGTTGGATCCATATATATTTATTATGGTTATATCTTCTTGTTCAATTGATGCTTTGATCATTATATAATGTCCTTCCTTGTCTCATATGGTGGTTTTTGTCTTACTGTCAATTTGATCAGAAGTTAATATTGCCACGTCTTCTCTTTTTTGGTTGCCATTTTCTTGATATAGCTTTTTGGAACCTTTGATTTTTAGACTATTTTTGTTTTCAACTCTAAGGCGTGTGTCTTGTAGAGAGCATATTTATGGGTTGTGTTTTCTTATCCAGTCTGCAACCCTCTGTCTCTTGAGTGGTGCATTTAATCCCTCAACGTTCAGTGTAATTATTGACAATATGTAATGGTTACTGTCATTTTTTATGTGATTTGTCATGGTGTTTCTGGTTTCTTTGTTCATATAATTTTTTGTGTGCTGAGCTCATTATGTTTATGAATTGTGTTATCATTTCCCTTTTTACTATTGTTTTAGTATTTGCAAAATATTTGTGCTTGTCCTCTTTTTTATTGTTGTGAAGGTTTATAATTTTTCTTTCAAGTTACCTTGTATTTTATGGTTTTCACCCCAAGTTTAGAACAGTCTACTCTATCTTACGACTCTCTTGACTTCCTCACCATTTAGAATTTCTGTAACTACACTATTTTCCCCCTCTTTTTGGTTTGTAGTTGTCATCATTTGTCAATTGATGTCTCTGGTTCCCTGTTTACAATCTTGTAAGCTTATTTTACTGGATACATCCTAGCTGTGTTGGTTTCTGAGTTATGTCATCTTGTGTATGGGTTGTGTGTGGGTTGTTGTTTGCTATTATTGGTTCTCTGTTCAAAGGGCTCCCTTTAGTATCTCTTGGAAGGTTGGTCTGTTTTTAACAAATTTCCTTAATTTCTGCTTATTGGGATATCTCCTAATTTCACCATTGTATTTCATGGACAGTTTTGCTGGGTGTATAATTCTTGGTTGGAAATTTTTCTCTTTCAGGGTTTTACATATACTATCCTATTGCATTCTTGCTTGCATGGTTTCTGCTGAGAAATCAAAGCTTATTCTTATTGATTGTCCTGTGTAAGTAACTTTTCATTTTTCCTGTGCTGCTTTCAAGATACTTTCTTTGTCTTTGGTTTTGATGAGTTTGATGATGATATGTCTTGGTGATTATCTTTTGGTGTCTATCTTCTTTGAGGTTCATTGGATTT
>NW_006922157.1:309923-316601 GCF_000298275.1 Orycteropus afer afer | reverse complement strand
GCTAGCAGGGTGATTTTTAGGTTAATTCTTAGGTCCTACCACCACTCAGGAATCTCCAAGCTGTCTGTGCCATCAGGATCACTCAGGATCACTGCTAGACCACAGCTCCGTATGTCTCCTTTTTTGGTATTTTCCCACAAATTCTTTTGCTAGTTGGGGTTTAGTCCACTTCTATAGCCTTCCCTTCTAGGCTCAGGGGTCCAAGATTATCTTCTGTGTCTGTGTTAATTGTTTTCCCTTTTCTTTGTTGAAGAGGGTCTGTGCAATCTTTCTGCCTAGTCTGCCGTCTTGCCGGAACTCCCTGATATCTGATTTCTTGACTGCTACTTCCATGAGTGTTGATTGTGGATCCAAGTAAAATGAAATCTCTGACAATGTCCAACTTTTCTCCATTTTTTGAGATGTTGCTTATTAGTCCAGTTGTGAGGACTTTTGTTTTCTTTATGTTGAGGTAACCCATAGTGAATTCTGGAGTATTTGATCTTAATCAGTGATTCAAGTCATCTTAATTTTCAGCAAGCAAACTTGTGTCATCTGCATATCACAGACACTTAATGAGTCTTCGTCCACTCCTGATGTCATGTTCTTCTTCATATAGTCCAGTTTCCCAGATTATTTTCTCAGCATACAGATTGAATAATATGGTGGAATGATACAACCCTGATGTATATATGTCAGATACTGCGCTAACCATTTATATAAACTGTTTCATATAATCCTTCCACTAATAACCCTATGCAAGATGTACTATTACTGGTTCCATTTTACTGATGTAGAAACTGATACACATAGTAGTGAAGTTTTTTGTCCTAGGACTTTCACCTAGTAAGTAGCAAAGGCTGTGATTCAAGCTCAGGCAGCATGATTCCAGAGCTCACAAATGTAATTACCATGCTCAGATGTTTCCTCTCCCCTGGACTCTGCAGCATGTGTCTTCTTGCCTTCCTTCCTGGATTCTCCATATCTCTCTTACCTGCCGGAAGGGTAGGTTTTCCAAAGCACAGCTCTGACTGTCTGTTCAGCTCCTGGCACAATGCTCTATTCTGGCTTTCTCTAATGCATCCATACTTCCCTCCTCACTTTCATTACCCTAGTCCAGGCAGCCAATTTCTCATTCAACTGTCAGTTCCTTGAGAACAGATACTTCATCTGTCTTGTTCATAAGCAAAGTGCCCATCACATCAATAGACAATCAATAGGTGAAAGAATGGGCCCTCTGTCTCCTGTCTAACCCCCTAAAACACCTTCCTCACACCATTACTAGAGAAATCTTTCTAAATACAGCTCTGAGCATGTCACTCCTCTGACAAATCTGACCCTCAAATTTTATTTCTAGGAATTTATCCTATAGCTATATATGCACAAATGACAAATAACATATGCACAGATTATTTACTGTGGCATTGCTTGAAATAGCAAATGATTGGAAATACCTTAAATGTCCATCAGTTGGAGATTGGCTAAATAACTCTTGATACAATGGAATACTATGAATCATAAAGGAGAATGAGAAAGCATTTTATGTACTCACATCGAACAATCTCTAAGGTACAATATTTGATGAAAAAGCAAAGTTCAGAACAGTGGCTATAACCTGGCACCATTTATGTAAAAAAAGGGGGGGGGGAGAAAAAGAATATATAAATGTATTTGCTATATATATTAGCCTATTTGCCTCTTCTACCTTTAGAATTTTGAGCTATGGGGTGATGAAAATATTTAGAACTAAATAGAGGTGGTGTTCACACAACATCATGAATGTACTAAATGCCACTGAACTGCACACTTTAAAATGGTTAATATTATGCTATGTGAATTTAACTTCAATTTTAAAAAAATCTAGTTGTATTTTAAAAGTCCAGCTCTGTTTTGTGAATATATTATAAAACATTGAATTATATACTTTAAATGTGTGAGTTGTAGGATATGTGAATTATATCTCAATAATGCTGCTATATAGAAATAATCTAGCTCTGTCACTTACATGCTGTCCATCCAGGAGAAAATAGCCACTACCACTGAGTCAATTCCAACTTACAGTGACTTTATGGGACAGAGTAGAACTGCCCTACACGGTGTTCAAGGCTGTGTAAATCTTTATTCAAGCATCTTTCTCCTGTGGAGTGGCTGGTGGGTTCAAACCACTGACTTTTTGGTTAGCAGCCAAATGCTTTAACTAGCTTTCATATCTGTAAAGTGGAAGTAATAATGTTATTGTTGTTGTTATGTGCCATTGAGTCATAGCGACCCCTCCTTGGGTTTCCAAGACGTATCACTATGGAAGTAGATCACACAACCTTCCTTCCAAGGAGTGGCTGGTGGGTTTGAACCACCAGCCTTCTGATTAGCAGTCAAATTCCTTAGACACTATGCTACCAGAGCTCCTGGAAGTGATAATAATAGTACCTATCTCACAGGGCTGCTGTGAGAATTAAATAAGCAAATTCTAGTGAAGCATTTCATGTTATGTACACAATTAGCACTCATTAAATGCTAGCTATTATTATTCCTGAGTGTCAAGCACTGTACTAGTCATATTACATAGAGGTTCATTCAAGACTCACAATGATCCACCCATTTATTATCATCTCCATGTTTGGCATGAAGAAATTTACTTCACAGAACTCCCATTTTGATTTAGGTGTTTATTGGCAGATCTAGGAATTGATCCCCCAAGTGTCTCCTTCTTCCCACTTTGCCATTCCTCTCCACTCACAGGAATTTTGGCCACATGAGGGGTAAAAGTTGTAGGCATGGCCTCCCCTGAGTCTCACAGGGGACTGAGGAGGTGTGGCAGGCCTTACTCTAAGAGAAATGTCATTGTCCTGGGTCATTTCTCCTGTGGCCATCTTGGCTGTGGGCCTCTAGTCAGCCCTTAGGAATGGAAGCTGGATCCAGAGCTCAAGGTTGAACCTGGATCAAGGGCCAGAGAGGCAATGGCTGTAGGCCATGCCTTCTGAGCAGACATGTACTCTAGAAACCAACTCTCAATTCACGCAGCTGAGGATTCCCCTGGAGTTTTGAGAATATACTGTATAGTAGGTACTATGCAAGGTGATTTTCTGTCCCTTGTTTTACATTTAAAATGGCTGCATTAAAGCCCAACAGTGAGGTCAGGGCTGGGGAGAGAGATTTGAGAACTTTCAGCCTATTTCCTGATCCTTGCTCTAATGCTGCTCCTTCTTTTCCACCCAATTGACCTCAAATATCTTCTGCAATTGAAAGGTCCAAGTGACATAGATCATCCTCATTAGCTGATAAGCCTTCACTGGATTTGAGTCTAAGTGCAATCCAGCAGTGAGGTTTCTGTAGGGATTGGACAAATGCAGCAAAACCCTTAGAGCTGGATTGGACAGAACCCTAAGAGATCACTTTATCCAGTTCCCTGATTTCAGGCAAGAATCCCCCTAAACCCTGATTTTCATGAGGTACCCCCTGCCCCAACATACACAGTCAGGGAAAGAGCTGGAAGAACTCTGGGTAGTGCTAGGAGAGGACAAACTGGAGTGTGATTTGCATATAATTTGCATAAGACAATCTGTTCTCTGATCATTTTCAAGTGAAGATGTTATCATCACTCCCTGGAGGGTCATTGCCTGATTTTACTTTCCTTTGTTCTTATGTGCACACCACACGCACACACACACACACACACACTCAAATTGCCCCTGGACTGCCATCTAGGAAGGCTTAATGGAGAGGAGAGTCCACAGGGAGCTTAGTTTCCTGTCTCCCCCTGACCCCTAGAGACTGCACTGCTCTGAAGCCTCCCTTGGAGACCAGCTGCTCTCTCAGACCCAGGCAGCTCATGGCATAGACCTGGCTCAGTGGGCGTTTTCTAATAGATGAATAATTGCTTCTGTTAATTGCAATTTGATTTTAGCTTTTTTTTTTTTTTTTTTTCTGAGAGCCTGGAGGCCTTAGGTCCAAATATGGAGAGGGGGTATAGGATTAGATCCTCCAAGCTGAGGTCAAATAACTAGAAACTTACTACCTGCTGGGCCTCCTGCAGGCTCTTCCTCTATTGGGCAGGGACCTGAGGCTGAGTTACATCTTCCCCACACCCTCAGTTCCTAGAGAATGACACATTGCAGATTGCTCCAAACTCTGGAAGGGGTCAGCTGGCAGACACCTGGGGTCAGAACAGGAGTCCTATCCCAAAACCTATAGATCTTCAAAGAAGCTGCTGGAGCTCTCTCCCATGGCCTTTCCTATCCTTAAATTCCTTTCTTGGGGCTACCACCATCTCCTTCTCCCTCATCAGCCATCCCTGTATTCCAGGGCCAGTCAGAGCATGGGCTTTGGTGTCCAGCTGCCTAATGGGCCTAGGACAAGTTCCTTTACCTCTCTGTTTTAGTTTCCTCATCTTAAAATGGGGAAAAGAGTAGTATCTATATGGTAGTGCTGTGAAGATAAAAAGAAAAGTTACTGTGCCCAAAGTTCCTCAGCCAGTGTCTGGCACATATTAACTTTTGTATAAATGGTAGATATATTATGGCTTTTACTATTATCCATGCTATTGGGCACCCTGAGCTTGCCTTTAACCTTTACTGTCTATGGTTATATGGGTCCTTGGAGGCCAATGTGGAATAGGTAGAAGGAAAGGCCCTAGGGTGAGAGCCCATGGATGGAGCAGAGCCTTGGGTAGGATTAGGAGGTGGGAGATCAGGAGGTGGGAAGGTTTTCAGCCTGAAGTCTCCTGAATGACAAATGGTGCTTTTGAGACTAGGAGCTCTGGGGCTCTGCAATGGAGACTAGATTATACCTATTCACCACATACATTATCCTTCACTTCTCCCCACCTGTCCAAACTCTCCAATCCTCCACTAAAGAGGAAGACTCCTTGGAGGAAGAAGCCCCTTGAGAAGGGGGAGATTTGTGGAGTCAGACTGATTCCTTGGAAAGACTAGTGACTTGGAGACAGATGGACATGGATTTAAATTATATTTTTCCTACCTGTGCGCTTTGGTCCACTGACTCCACCTTTCTCAGGCTCAATTTTCTCTTCTGTCTTAGACGACCTGTTCTATCTCCCACAGGGTAGCTATTGTTGTTGTTATGTGCCGTAGAGTCAGACCCGACTCATAGCGACCCCTCCTTGGGTTTCCGAGGCAGTATCACTACGGAAGTAGATTGCCCCATCTTCCTTCTGAGGAGTGGCTGGTGGGTTTGAACCACCAGCCTTCTGGTTAGCAGTCAAGTGCCTTAGCCACTATGCTACCAGAGCTCCCAGGGTAGCTATTAGGATTAGATAAAATAACACCTGCAGCATCTACATAGGTGCTTAGTAAATAGCCATTTCCTGCCCTGCCCCAACCCTTTCCTTCCCATGTAAGGGGAGCAATTATGTCTCTGTGTTTATGCATGTGCTGCATGCCTCTCCCCACCCCATTCTTCGATGTTGAGGTGTCAGGCCACTGCCTTCCTACCCACTATACACAGGCCTTCTCTGTTACTGGCCAGGAGAGGGGAGGGTGAAATGGAGGTAGGCAGTGGTTTGGGGCCCAGGGAGAGTATCTGGGCCCCTGCCCACCACCTCTGGTCTGCTGCTTGAGGCAGCATACTAATTAAGCCAGGAGGACCCACAGAATAGAGTTGCAGGCTCCCTGCCTAAGCCCAGCTCCCAGTGGCCTAGTATGGAAATTGGCTGCATAGACAGGCTCTTTGCTTGGGGTTTGGGGGTGGGGTATAGCTGGGCTGGGAAGAGGCCCAGAGAGGAAACAGAGGAGGGGTTGACAGGGGTCTGAGGGAAGCCTGGCTTGTTAGGCAAGGCAGGAGGAACAAGGACATGTAAGGAGAAGGCTACAATTTCTGCTTAGTCCTGAACTATACTGGGCCTCATCTGGCCCAGCCCTGACTGTAAAGAAGGTGCTGACAGAATGATGGGGTGGGAGGTCCACAGATGGGGGCACTGCAAGGCCAGCATGCTGGGAGGTGACTGCCTGGTACCCTGTTCTGGGGCTTCTGGGATCTTGTGGTGGTTGTTGTTGTTAGGTGTTATCGATTTGGTTCTGACTCATAGAGACCCCATGTACAACAGAATGAAGCACTGCCAGGTCCTGCTCCATACTCACAATAGTTGCTATGTTTGAGTCCATTGTTGCAGCCACTTTATCAATGCATCTTGTTGAGGGTCTTCCTCTTTTTCATTGACCCTTTATTTTACCAAGCATGATATCCTTCTCCTGGGACTGGTCCCTCCTGATAACATGTCCAAAGCATGTGAAACAAAGTCTTGACATCCACCAAGGAGCATTCTGGGTGTAATTCATTCTTCTGGCAGTCCATGGTTTATTTAGTATTCTTTGTCTTTGCCAATACCCTAATTCAAAGGCATCAACTCTTCTTCCATCTTCCTTATTCATTGTCCAGCTTTCACATGCATATGAGGCCATTGAAAATAACATGGCTTGGGGTCAGGCCCACCTTAGTCCTCAAAGTAACATCTCTCCTTTTTGACACTATAAAGAAGTATTTTGCAGCAGATTTGCCCAATGCAATACATTGCTTGATTTCTTGACTGCTGCCTCCATGGCTGTTGATTATGTATCCAAGTAAAACAAAATCCTTGACAACTACAATCTTTTCTCTATTTATCATGATGTTGCTTATTGGTCCAGTTGTGAAGATTTTTGTTTTATTTATGTTGAAGTGTAATCCATACTGAAGGCTGTAGTT
>NW_006922157.1:303270-309823 GCF_000298275.1 Orycteropus afer afer | reverse complement strand
CATAAGGTCCAGCTTCTTGGATTATTTGTACAGCATACAGATTGAATAAGTATGGTGAAAGGATACAACCCTGACACACACTATTCTGATTTTAAACTGTGCAGTATCTTCTTGTTTTGTTTGAACAAACCTTTTGGTCTATGTACAGGTTCCTCATGAACACAGTTAAGTGTCCTGGAATTCCCATTCCTAGAAATGTTTTCCATGATTTTTTTTATGATCCACACTGTTGAATGCTTTTTCACAGTTAATAAAACACAGGTAAACATCTCTCTGGTATTCTTTGCTTTCAGAAAAGATCCATCTGACATCAACAATCTTATCCCTCATTCCATGTCTTCTTCTGAATGGGGCTTAAGTTTATGGCAGTTCCTTGTTTAATCATTTTTTAATTATCTTCAGTAAAATTTTACTTGCACGTAATATTAATGATATTGTTCAATAATTTCCACATTCTGTTGGATCACCTTTCTGTGGAATAGGCACAAATATGGATCTTTTACATTTTGTTGGTCAGGTAGTTTTCTTCCAAATTTCTTGACATAAACAAGTGGGAGCTTCTAACATTGCATCCATTTGTTGAAACATCTCAATTTGTATTCCATCAATTCCTGGAGTCTTGCTTTTCTCCAATGCTTTCAGTGCAATCTGGATTTCTTCCTTTAATATCTTCGGTTCTATGACACCTCCTGAAATGGTTGAACATCAATAAACTCTTTTTGGTACTGTGACTCTGTGTATTCCTTCCATCTTCTTTGAATGTTACCTGCATCGTTAATTTTTTTGCCCATAGAATCTTTCAATATTGCAGATTGAGGCTTGAATTTTTTTTTTTCTTCAGTTTACTTCAGCTGAGAAATGATGAGCATGTTATTCCTTTTTGATTTTCTAACTCTAGGTCTTTGCAAATGTCAATATAATACTTTACTTTGTCTTCTTGAACCACCCTTCTACATCTTCTCTTCACCTCTTTTACTTCATCATTTCTTCCATTTGCTTTAGTGACTCTACATTCAAGAGCAAGTTTTAGAGTCTTTTGTGACATCCATTTCTTTTTATTGTAATTTGGGTGAAAATTTACAGCGCAAATTCACTTTCTATACAACAGTTCACAGTTCACATACACTTTGTCTCATGACATTGACTACAATTTACCTCAATGCAACAGCTCCCCTCCCACTTCCTCCCGCTAGTTACCTCTTCCCTGTGTCCATCCCTCCATGCACTCCTGCCCTCTGAGCTGTCTCCCTGTGCATAAACAGCCCTTCTTTCTCCCATGACTGATCTCGCCAAGGAGTGTATCTACCTCAGGTAAATGTTGAACTCATATGCCTGTCTTTTGTTTGGCTGGAAGCCACATGTGTGGGTTCAATTCTACACCTGAAGGGCAGCTAGGGGGCCATAGGCTCAGGGGTTCCACCAGGCTTTATCCGACCAGCAAACCTGGTCCCACCCTTTTTTTTCCCCAAATTATTTTGAGTTTTGTTCCACATTGTTCTCCCCCTCTATCCCTGATCTCCTACATAGATCCCCCTCCAAGTGGTTGACGGTGGTAGCTGGGCACGATCTAATTCTTTTGGTCTCATAGTGTGACATCTATTTTGATCTTTTCTTTCTGCCCTGTCTTTTTAATGACTTTTTACTTTATTTGTTTATGATGTTCTTGATATTATCCCTTAATTCATCTGGTCTTCAGTCATTAGTGTTCAATGTGTCAAATCTATTCTAAATATGGTCTCTTGATTCCAGTGGGATATACTCAATGTTCTACTTTGGATCTCAGGGACTTGTTTAAATTTTCTTCAACTTCAACTTGAACTTACATATGAGAAATTGATAGTCTGTTCCAGTCAGCCCCTGACCTTTCTCTGACTGATGCTATAGCACTTCTTCATTGTCTCTTTCCACAGATGTAGCATCCAGTGAAGACCACATGTATAGTTGGTGTTTGTGTTGCTGAAAAAGATATTTCCAATGAATAGATTTGGGCATTGCAAAATTCTGTCATGTGATCTCCAGCATCTTTTCTTTCACCAAGGCTGTATTTTCCAACTACTAATGCTTCTCTGTTTCCAACTTTCACATTCCAATCACTAGCAATCATCAAGCATCTTGATTGCATATTTGATCAATTTCAGGCTGCAGAAGTTGGTAATAATCTTCAATTTCTTCATCTTTGGCATTAGAGGGAGCTCTGGTGGCATAGTGCCTAAGGCAGTTGACTGCTAGTGAGAAGGCTGGTGATTCAAACCCTCCAGCCACTCCTCAGAAGGAAGATTGGGCAATCTACTTCCCTAGAGATACAGCCTCAGAAACCAAGGAGGGGTCACTATGAGTCAAATCAACTTAGTAGCAGTGAGGGTTTATTTTTTTTGGGGGGGGGTAGCATTAGAGGTTGATGCATAAATTTGAAAAATAGTAGTATTAACTGATCTTCCTTGTAGGTGTATGGATATTATCCTATCATTGACAGCATTGTACTTCAGGAGATATCTTGAAATGTGACAATGACAATGTGACTATTCCTCTTCAATTTGTCATTTCCAGTATAGTAGATCATATAATTATCCAATTCAAAATGGCCAGTACCAGTCCAATTCAACTCAGTAATGCCTGGGATATTGATCTTCAAGCTTTCAGTTTCATTTTTGACAACTTCCAATTTTCCTAGATTCATACTTCATACATTCCATGTTCTGATTATTAATGAATGTTTGCAGCTTTTTCTTCTCATTTTGAGTTGTGCCACATCAGAAAATGAAGGTTCAGAGAGCTTTACTCCATTCACATCATTCAGGTAGACTTTAATTTCAGGAGGTAGCTTTTCCCCAGTTGTATTTTGAGTGCCTTCCATCCTTAGAGGCTCATATTCCAGTACTATATCAGACAGTGTTCCACTGCTAGTCATAAGGGTTACACTGGCCAACTCTTTTAGAAGTAGATTGCCAGGTTCTTCTTCTTAGTCTATCTTATTCTGGAAACTTTGCTGAAACTAGTCCATCATGGGTTACCCTGCTTGTATTTGAAATACCAGTGGCATAGCTTCCAGCATCACAGGAACACAGAAGCCACCATGGTATGACAGACATACTGACAGATGAGTGGTCGTTCTGGGCTCTCCTACCTACTATTTGTGTGACTTTGGACAAGTCCCTGTATATCCCTGAGCCTCAGTTTACACATCTCTAAAATGATGTTGATAATAAATATGCAGTAAAAGCAAGCACAGGAATAAGAAACACTAAAGTCAGGAGAGTGGTTATCTCTGAGAATGAAAGAAGGAAAGGAAATGGGATTGGAGAGGGGTACCTAAGGATCTTTAACTCTATATGGTTTATTTTATTTGCAAAGCAAATGTTTCCATTATAATGTTAAGATTTGACAAAGCTTGTGATGGATACACAGGAGTTCATTATATATTTTTTTCATATTTATTTTCTCCATGTTTGAGATATTCCATAACAAAACAAATTTCCAATGGCAGCATCATACACAGGACTCAAAATGTGCTGAAACTCAGGCAACTTCTACAGGAGTGAAGATTATGTGTTCCTGTGTATTGTGTGAGATGACTCTAAACTCCAGTGCTGACCAAGACCCTGAGGTCAGAGGTGTGTTGGAATCCATTAATTTTAGGTTAAGAAATAGGAAGAATTATTTTCTAAATTCATACTCTCTCTCTCTCTCCCTCTCCTCCCTCTCTCCTTCTCTCTCTCTCTCTCTCTCTCCCCCTTGCATCTGATTTCAAAAAGATTTGTTTAACTAGGTAATAGATTAAGTATTATAAATAAAGTAAAATAATGGGGATGGGAATACCCCATGCCCAGGTCTGTTGTAAAGAGAGTGTGGTTGCATAGGGATATCTCTTTGCATCCTACTCTGCTTCCAGTTTCTGGGGTGTTGTGCCAAATGTTACTCCACTAACCTCTTAAATCACAGGTTCTCAACTCTGGCTGTATATGAGAATGACCTAAGAGCTTTTAAAAAAAATATGAATGTCCAGTCCCCAGACCCAGAGATTCTAACTTAATTGGTCTAGAGTGGGATCTGGAGATTCATCTTTTTTAAAAAGCTCCCCCAGTAGATTTGAGTGTGTATCTAGGGCTGAGAACTACTGGGCAGAGGTGGTTCCCAGCAGTCCCCACCCTCTCCATCTTACCTGCTTTGAGAGAGGACTCTGAATCCTGGGCACAGTCGTTTACTTTTCATGGATTAAAGCTATATGACCCTGAAAATACCTACATTCTTCCATCAAAGCCATCACAGCACATCCTCCAGAAGTCCTGACCCTACCTCCCCAACCCAGGAAGGACTAATGGCTTTTGTGAAGTTTGAGGAGATGAATCACTCCTGTACCATGAGGCTAGGTAAGGTTACACTTAGAAAGCATCCAGTCCATTGGCTGCTTCTCCATCTAAATCTTCTGGACCTCTAGTTGTCGTGGACACAAGCACCTTCTTAAAACTCCTCCCTTGGATTCCATGAAGCCTTATTGTCTTGATTCTTCTCTGACTCTCAGGATACCCCCTCCACCAACACACACATACACACACACACTTACTTCTCTGCTACCTCCACTTCTGTTTACCTACTTACCACAGGCCTCTCCTTGCACCCAAGATTTTGGCCTCAGTACAATATTTATGTCTTATGGCACACTTTACTTCAGACTCACTGCTGCACTTTTTTTTTTTTTTTTAAGAAATTCTTATTGTGATTTGGGTGAAAGTTTACAGAGCAAATTCCCTTTCCATACAATAGCTCATATACACTTTGTCTTATGACATTGACTACAATTTTCCACAATGCAAAAGCTCCCCTCCCACTTCGTCCCCATAGTTACCTCCTCCCATGCACTCCTGCTGCCCTATCTGTCTCCCTGTGCATACACAGCCCTTCTATTCTCCCATGATTGATTTCTCCAAGGAATGTACCTACCTAATGTAAATGTTCAGCTCCTATGCCTCTTTTGTTTGGTTGGAAGCCACAGGTGTGGGTTGACTTCCAGACCTGAAGGGCAACTAGGAAACATAGTCTCAGTGGTTCCATCAGGCTCTATCATACCAGCAAACCTGGTCTCTTCTTCTTCTTCTTTTTTTTTTTTTCTAATGATTTTATCACTGTTGCATTATTTTTTTAAAAAAAAATATTTTAAGAGGTTGTTTTACATTCAATATAACATGTACACTTGGTTTCATACCCCATTCGCCATGTCCAACCCTAAACTAGACTCTTCCCCTCCTTACCCTATAGCCCTCCCCTTGTGCTCCTCACATTCATGTACTCCTGTTAGTCCTGCATTTCCTTAATTTTAATGTTCGTCCTCTGATGTCCCATGGTCTATTGCTCTAAGGGATGTATTACCATTGAGTGTGTGGGTGTGTTATCCTGGGTTGAATCGTCTGCATGTACATCTTGTTAGCTATTGGGCTGAGAACCCACCCTTGGGGGTGAGTTTTATTCCAGGTACAGAATGTATTCCAGGAACATAGTATTGGGAGACTCACCAGATTTCATCTGACCAGTAATTCTTGTCATTATTAAGATTTTGGGTTTTATTCCATGTTTTGCCTCCCACTCTATCCAGGATCTCCAGATTTGATCCTTTCCTGAGTGGTTGGCATTGGTTACCGGACACCATCTAGTTCTTCTGGTCTCAAGGGCCATCGTGTCCTAGGGCTGATTGCTTCTAAATGCCTTTGGGTGTGTGTGTGTGTGTGTGTGTGCATTCTTCTTCACTTCCGACGCTAGGAGACTGTAAGCTGCATATTAGATGGTCACCTGAAAGCTTTTAAGACCCCAGACGCTATCCACCACTGTAGGATGTGGAGCAATGCTTTTATGTATTTTGTTGTGCCAATTGAGTCTGGTGTCACCCAGTACTGTGGTCCTGATGCATTAGATCTATTGGATCTCTCTCCCATCATGTCTGGTTGTCTGTGAGGGATTACTCTGTGTCTGTCTTCTATTGTTTCTGTAAAGACTGCAGGTATTTTGTATCACTGGTGCCTATGCAAGATTAGCCTCAGCTGAATCTATCCGTGGTCTAGACGGACCTCCATCTAGAGTGATCATCTAGAGGATGATCACTGACCTCCATCTGATCATCTCAGGTGTTTATATGTTTATCTGTATAGCCTAGTGTTTGGTGTTAATGGCAATACAGTATTATGGACACATTGTTTGGTATTAGCATCTGTTGTCTATCCCTTATGTGTGCAATCCAATGTCCTCCCATGTCCTAACGTTATTATGGAGGTCATATATCCTTCCCGTATATCCCTCCCCTTACCCATGTCAGCGTGTAAGCCCCAACTAGCCCGAAATTAATCCCTCCCCTTCCCTCCCCACCCGGTAACCTACTAGGTGAGTTTCCTTTCCTAAGCAAACTTTTCTCTGTCCTTTTACAGTAACGGGCTCATACAGTACTTGTCCTTTTGCGATTGACTTATTTCACTCAGCATAATGTCGTACAGGTTCGTCCATGTTGTGAGATGATTCATGTATCCCTCATTGTTCTTTAGTGTGGCATAGTATTCCATTGTGTGGATAT
>NW_006922157.1:300342-302610 GCF_000298275.1 Orycteropus afer afer | reverse complement strand
ACAAGAATTTAATTTTTAAAAGGTCCCAGTCATCTGGCTTCTCTTCTATCTCCTGCACATTCTGGGTTATGCTTGACAGTCTATTTATGCTGTAAATTAGGGCTCCCAGATTTGCCCCTGTTTTATCTTTGATGAATTTTTTTAGTTTTGGGTCTTACATTTAAGTCTTTGATACAGCTTGAGTTTGTTTTTGTGTATGGGGTGAGGTATGGGTATTGTTTCATTTTTCTGCAGGTGGATATCCAATTTTGCCAGCACCATTTGTTAAAGGGCCTGTCTCTTCCCCTTTTAATGGGTTTTGGGCCTTTGTCAAAGATCAGTTGTCCATAGATGGATGGGTCTATACCTGGACTTTTGATTCTGCTCCATTGGTCTATCTGTCTATCATTGTACCAATACCATGTTGTTTTGACTACTGTGGCAGTATAGGAGGTCTTAAGATCCAGGAATGTGAGACCTCCCACTTTGTTTTTGTTCTTGAAAAGTGCTCTGCTTATTCAAGGTCTCTTTCCTTTCTATATGAAATTAGTAATTAGTTTTTCCATGTCCTTAAAAAATTTTGTTGAAATCTGGATAGGGATTGCATTAAATGTATAGATTGCTTTAGGTAGTCTTGACATTTTCACTATGATTAGTCTACCTATCCATGAACAAGGTAGGTTCTTCCATTTATGTTGTGCCCTTGTTGTCTCTTGTAGCAGTGTTTTATAGTTTTCTCTGTATAGGTCTTTTCTGTCTCTGGTGAAGTTTATTCCTAGATATTTTATCCTTTTCATAGCTATAGTAAATGGTATAGTTTCCCTTATTTCTTTATCAGAGGATTCCGTGTTGGTGTAGAGAAGTCCAACTTATTTTTGTATGTTGATCTTGTATCCTGCCACTTTGCTGAACCTCTCTGTTAGTTCCAGTAGTTTTTTTATTGAGTCCCTTGGTTTTTATATGTATAGGATCATATCATCCACAAATAGAGATAGTTTTAATTCCTCCTTGCCAATATGTATACCTTTTATTTCTCTTTCTTGCCTTATTGCCCTGGCCAGGACTTCAAATACAATGTTAAATAGAAGTGATGATAGAGGGTATCCCTGTCTGGTTCCAATTCATAAGGGGAATGCCTTGAGTCTTTCTCCATTAATAATTATGTTGGCCATTGGTTTTGCATATATACCCTTTATTATGTTGAGAAATTTCCTTTCTATCCCTATTTTGCTGAGAGTTCTAAACAGGAATGGATGTTGGATTTTATCAAATGGCTTTTCTGCATCAATTGATATAATCATATGGTCCTTTTCTTTTGTTTTGTTTATGTGGTGGATTACATTGATTGATTTTCTGATGTTGAATCACCCTTGTAAATCTGGTATGAATCCCACTTGGTCTGGATGTATTAATTTTTTGATATGTTGTTGGATTCTGTTGGCCAGGATTTTGGTAAAGATTTTTGCATCTATGTTCATGAGTGATATTGGTCTGTAGTTTTCCTTTCTACTGGTGTCTTTCCCTGGTTTTGGACTTAGTGTTATGCTTGCTTCATAAGATGTGTTTGGGAGTTTTCCATCTTTTTCTGTTCTGGAATAGCTTGAGTAGCATAGGTGTCAACTCTTCTCTGAATATTTGATAGAATTCTCCAGTGAAGCCATCAGGGCCAGGGCTTTTCTTTGTGGGAATTTTTTTTTTTTTTTTTTAATGACCTGTTCAATTTCTTCCCTTGTTATGGGGCTCTTCAAGCTTTCTGTCTCTGAGTGGGATAGTTTAGGTAAGTCTTGTGAGTCTAGAAACTTGTCCATCTCTTCTAGGTTCCCAAATCTATTGGTGTACAGTTTTTCATTATATTCTGTAAGTATCTTTTTAATTTCAGTTGGTTCAGTTGTGATGACACCATTTTTGTTCACAATTCTTGTGATTTGGATCTTGTCTTTCTTTTCTTTTGTTAGGTCTGCCAATGGTTTATCAATTTTCTTAATCTTTTTGAAGAACCAGCTCTTTGTTTTGTTGATTTTCTCTATTTATTTTTTATTTTCTGTTTCATTTATTTCTGCTCTGATCTTTATTATTTCCTTGCTTCTAGATACTGTAGGGTTCTTTTGTTGTTCTATTTCTGGTTGTTGGAGTTGATGAGTTAGAGTGCTGATTTTGTTTCTTTCCTCTTTTTTGATGTATGCATTTATTGCTATAAACTGTCCTCTGAGTACTGCTTTTGCTGTGTCCCGTAGGTTTGGTATGATGTATCTTCATTCTCATTTGTTTGTAGGATTTTTTTTTTTTTTT
>NW_006922157.1:294886-298752 GCF_000298275.1 Orycteropus afer afer | reverse complement strand
ATTTTATCACTGCTGCACTCTTAAAGAAGATTTTTCAATTTTCAGTCCAGCCTCACCCTCTCTGCCAACCTCCAGCCCCATATCTCCAATTATCTGATGAACATCTTCATCTGGAATTTTCACTAGTACTTCAAATTCAACATATCTTTACTACATTCATCATCCTATCATCCATATCTCCCTCACCAGCCATGTCTAATTTCTGCTTATGATACCATTGTCTCTCATTCCAATAAGCTTCAATCATCCCAAATCCTTCTTTTCCCTACTCTCCCTACTCCCCACACTCCACAGCCAATCAATTGCTAGTCACTGACTGTTGAATTTTCTCTAGTAATGTCTCTTAACCCACATAATTTCCCTCCACTTCATCTTCACTGCTACTGCCTTCTCATCTCTTGCCTACATCATCACAACCATTGCCTACCAGTGATGGTTCTCTCTTCTCAGCATTCCTACTTTACTCTCTATTGCCTATTTATTGGTTAAGTTTCAGCTTTTTGGCATAGATAGGTTCTTAATCGAACTTACCTTTCTAACCTTCTCCTCTTTACTCTTGCAGGAAATTTTATTTTTCTAGCCAGACTGGCACTATTTAACATTTATGGGTCACCAGCTGTGTGCCAGGCCCTGGGGTTCCTCTTTGTTTCCCAATATTTTTGGTCTTTATGGAGGTTTAAACTAACTTGCTTACAGAGCTCAGGAAAGAAAGTGAAGTGAGCTGAATTGATGACACAAAAGTAGTGGTGGAGAGTGTCGAGAAAGGAAAGGGCACACCTCGTTTAAAGATGACTCCTATTAAATTCTACCAATTGTGCCCATACAGAAATAAGGGACCAGTTATGCAAAATCTTCCAGTTTATCAAGAGAAACCATAAGTCCAAATTTTTAAGATGAAGTCTCTACACTTTTCAATGTTGGCATATAATTCAACTTTTTGTAAAATTGTGTGCAGGAACACACAAAACACATCTGAGAAGTGGATGCTGCTTATCAGCTCTAGTCTTTAAGTATCCAGTCTCTCCTCATACTTCTCTCCTGATTTGGATGCCCTTCTCCTGTCTTAAGCCTCCCCATCCTTCCAGGCTCAGCTGAGGTTCCACCAAGCTGGCCAAACCCTCCCTGGCCACCTCAGTCCGCTCCAACTACTTTTGACTTTACACATCCTGTTCCTGGCGCCTAACTAAAATTCTGAAGGAGGCAGAAAAGAACTGAGGTTAAAGATTATGAGTGTGGATCAAAAGAGTAACATTTCCTCAAGGAGAAATTTCAGAAGGCATGAAAGGATAGGGAAGAAAGAAGAATGGAAACAGAAAAACTAGGAAGAAGTAGAATGACTGATGCTACATAGTGGGGATTGTAGTCAAGGGCATGAAGCAAAATTTGTATGAATTGCTGAATGGAAAAGTGATTTGCTCTGTAAGCTTTCACCCACATCACTGTAAAAAGTTAGACAAAGAAAAGAAGAAAGATTAGGAGTGTAGAACTGCAATTATACTGTCTGGATTTGAATACAAGCTTTGCTATTTATTAGCTACTTTTTGACCCAGCTTCTTTCATATGAGGTTTGTGATTTTCTATGAAAAGTACTTAGAATAGCACTCAATAAATGTTATTTGTTATTACCATCACTCCTTGGGGTTGTTCATTCTCCTTTTATGTTCATATATTGCCTGTTGAGCAAAGTTCATAAAGGGCAGGAAGCAACCCTTACAGATCCTATAGCCTCCCCTATCTGCACCCTCCACCCTCCACTGCCATACCCCTAAGCACCTAGTCCACACTCAGAAACAAAATCAATGCTTGAAACAATGTTTGTTGCAACAGACTGAATTCAATCAATAAATATATTATGAATACTGACTCTTTACCAGGCACTGGGCTAGGTGCAAACAGCAAGGCACAGAGGACCTAACATAGGCATTGGAATCAGGTGCCCAGTTGCTGTCCCCTAGTTGCATGAGTTCCAGCTAATTACTTTACCTCCCTGACTTTCATTTCAGCAGCTATAAGATGGCAAGAATTCCCAGTGAATGAAGTTGTTGTGGGAATTAAGGGAAAATTATAGGTAATCCTGTATCAATTTA
This sequence comes from Orycteropus afer afer, assembly GCF_000298275.1. Taxonomy (NCBI): domain Eukaryota; kingdom Metazoa; phylum Chordata; class Mammalia; order Tubulidentata; family Orycteropodidae; genus Orycteropus; species Orycteropus afer. The sequence goes on along the minus strand of NW_006922157.1, from coordinate 296,665 downwards.
GGTAGTCTCTCCTTGAGATTCAAACGAGATTACACAAATGTCAGTTCATTCGTGGAAAGAGTGCCTCCCTCTCAGTGAGAACCTGGCAGATAGGCCTTTTCTCCTGATAACCCTCTGGCTCTAAGTCTTGGTGATCGAAATGATGCTGGAAATCAAATGACAAAATTTTGCAAGACCAATGACTTACTCATAGCAAATACCTTTTTTTCAACAGCATAAATGGCAGCTATACACATGGACTTTACCAGATGGAATACACAGATATCAGATCGATTATATGTGTGGAAAGAGGTGATGGAGAAGCTCTATATTATCAGTGAAAAGAAGGTCAGGAGTTGATTGTGGAGCAGACCATCAATTGCTAATATGCAAGTTCACATTGAAGCTAAACAAAATTAAAATAAGTCCACGAGAGCCAAAATATGACATTGATTATATCCCACCTATGTTTAGAGACCATCTGAAGAATAAATTTGACACACTGAACATCAATGACCAAAAACCAGATGAGTTGTGGGATAACATCAACACCATCATACATGAAGAAAGCAAACCAAAATGGATGTCTGAAGAGACTCTGAAATTTGCTCTTGAACAGAGGGTAGCTAAAGTGAATGGAAGAAATGCTGAAGTAAAAGAACTGAACAGAAGATTTCAATAAGCAACTCGAGAAGACAAACTAGAGTATTATAATGAAATGTGCAAAGACCTGGAGTTAGAAAAACAAAAGGGAAGAACATGTTTGTCATGTCTAAAGCTGAAAGAACTGAAGAAAAATTCAAGCCTCAAGTTGCAATATTGAAGGAGTCTATGGGAAAAATTTTGAAAGATGCAGGAAGCAGCAAAAGAAGATGGAAGGAAAACACAGAGTCACTGTATCAAGCAGAACTGGTTGACGTCCAACTATTTCAGGAGGTAGTATATGATTATGAACCAATGGTAGTGAAGGAAGAAGTCCAAGTTGCACTGAAAGAGTTGGTGAAAATCAGGTTCCAGGAATTGAGATGTTTCAACAAATGAATGCAGTGCTGGAGGCGCTTACTTGTTTATGCCAAGAAATTTGGAAGACAGTCACCTGGAAGAGATCTATATGTATGCCCATGCCCAAGAAAGGTGACCCAACAGATTGTGGAAATTATCAAACATATTATTAATATCACCTGCAAGTAAAATGTTGCTGAAGATAATTTAAAAAATGGTTGCAGCAGTATATTGACAGGGAGCATCCAGAAATTCAAGGTGGATTCAGAAGAGGACATGGAAAGAGGGATATTATTGCTGATGTTAGATGGATCTTAGCTGAAAGAAAATAATACCAGTAAGATGTCTACCTGTGAATCAAAACTGAAGATGCTGGATAGAGTGGGAGGAAAAATGTGAAACAAAACTCAAAAGCACACTAATGACCAGAATTACTGGTCAGATGGAGTCTGGTCGGACCCCCAAGACTATGGCCCTGGGTACCCTTCGGGCCTCGGATAGGACTCACTCCCAAGAACTGGCCCTCAGCCCATCAGTAGAAAGATTTACATGCATAACACTCAACTCAAGGCGGTGCACCCACCTACTCTATGGAGCTATACCCTTTGGAGCAATTGGTCATGCGGCACCAGAGGGGCAGCATTCACATGGGGGGAAAACTGGACAGACAGGAGGCATAACTAAGAAGGGCACAGAGATGAGGGGTTCACAGGGAAGGGAGAGGAGGAAAGTGGGTTAGGTTGGGGGATGGTAATTGGAGAGTGAAACCAAATGTGCATGAACTGTTCAATGTAAAAC
>NW_006922157.1:292434-294406 GCF_000298275.1 Orycteropus afer afer | reverse complement strand
ATTTCATTTTACTTGGATGCACAATCAACACACATGGAAGTAGCAGTCAGAAAATGAGATGTCCTATTGCACTGGGAAAATCTGCTGCAAAAGACCTCTTTAAAGTGTTAAGAAGCCAAGATACCACTTTGAAGACAAAGGTGCACCTGACCCAAGCCATGATATTTTCAATCACCTCATATGCAGATGAAAGCTGGATAATGAATAAGAAAGACCAAAGAAGAGTACATGTCTTTGAATTGTGATTTTGGTGAAGAATATTGAAAATACTATGGACTGTGTTTTGGTTACCTAGTGCCACTTTGACAGGAATGTACCACAAATAGGATGGCTTGAACAAACGGGTTTATTCTTACAATTTTTGGAGGCTAAAAGTCTGAGTTCAAAGCGCCAGGCTCTTGAGGCTGGGTGGAAGTCCCTTAACCTTGGGCTTCAGCAACTGCTTCCTGTTCCTGGCCCACTGAAGCTGGAGGCTTTTCTCCATTCAGGCAGCAATGGCTGCTGAGGCTGACAAACCCAAGGTCGACAAGTGAAATGGCACAGTCCTGATATCACCAAACACAGCAGGCCACTTATTAAAGTCCAGAAAAATTCCCAAGATCAGCAGAGCATGGCAGGCTGTTGAACATTGACATGGCTACATGCAGGGTTCAAGCATGCCAAAAAGCTAGAGACCTTTCTCAAAGCTGCTTCTTATATACTACAAGCAGACCACATCCCTAAAGCAGCAACTCAGCTGCTCCAGTAGATTCCACCATGGAGTTAATTACCAATCTCACCATGGGAAATAACTACCACCAGCTGCCCAGACACTCAACCGGGCCCAGCCAAGTTGACACACAACCTTAACTACCACACACTGCCAAAAGAGCCAACAGATATGTTCTGGAAGAAGTGCAGCCAGAATGTTCCTCGGAATAGAGAATGGCAAGACTGTCTCACCTCCTTTGGTCATGTTGTCAGAAGGGACCAGTCCCTGAAGAAAGATGTCATGCTTAGTAAGGTAGAGGATCAGAGAAGAAGGGAAAGACCCTCAACGAGATGGATTGACACAGTGGCTGCAATGATCTGCTCAGGCACAGCAAGGATTGTGAGGATGGCGCAGGACACAGCAGTGTTTCATTCTGCTGTCCATAGGGTTGCTGTGAGTCAGAGCCAACTTTTCAGCTCCTAACAACACACCAGCCCTCTGGAGCTAGTAGGAAATATTCACATAGAGAGTAATATTTGAGGTATCTCACTAAGGGGAAAAAAGGGACAAGCCTGGGGAAAAGTCTGGAGGTGGGAAGAATGAGGTAGTCCACAGTGACAGAGGGAGAGAATAGGAGTGATGAAAGATGAACGAGTTAGTTTGGGCCTTGTAAATCAGGCTAAGGAATTTGGACTTAATCCTATGGGTAATAATGAGCTATCAGAAGTTTTTAAGTAGGGGAGTAACATGATCAGAGTTGTGTTTAGGGAAGATTAATTTAATATATTACAGAATGGGTTCAATTCATAGCTAGTCTAGGGCTTTGGAGGAGACAAGAGATCAAGAAAACAAAGCCCCAATGAATAGTCGAGTCACAAAATAATGATGAATAAACATATGAAAGAATGTTCAACCCCACTAGAACTCAAAGAAATGAAAATGAAAGTAACAGTGAGATACTATATTTGGCCTGTCAAATTAAAAAACAAATCAAACCCAGTGCCATCAAGTTAATTATGATTTACAGAAATCCTATAGGACAGAGTAAAACTGCCCCATAGCGTTTCCAAGGCTGTAATGTTTACAGAAGCAGTGTTTCATCTTTCTCCAGCAGAGTAGCTGGTAAATTCGAACCACCAACCTTCTGGTTAGCAGCCCGATGCTTCAGCCACTGCACCACCAGAGCTCCTATCAAACTAGCAGGGATTAAAAATGATAACCCTTTTCTTTCTTTCTTTCTTTTTTTATTGTGATTTTGCAAAAACGGCAAGGAGGCCTCAT
>NW_006922157.1:254780-264407 GCF_000298275.1 Orycteropus afer afer | reverse complement strand
ACTTGTCGGCTTCTACACGCTTGTGAGCCATTTACCTAAGATAAATCTCTCTCTCTCTCTCTTTCTCTCTCTATAAATATATATATACACTTTGCTGGTTTTTTGTGTTTCTTTAGAGAACCCAATCCAACACAGTTGGATTATATGAAGAATATGGCATCAGGATTGGAGGAAGAATCTTTAACAACCTGCGATATACAGATGACGTAACCTTGCTTGCTGAAAGTGAAATGACTTGAAACACTTACTGATGAAGATCAAAGACTACAGTTTTCATTATGGATAACACTTCAACATAAAGAAAATAAAAATCCTTACAACTGTACCAATAAGCAACATCATAATAAATGGAGAAAAGATTGAAGTTGTCAGGGATTTCATTTTACTTGGATCCACAAGCAACACCCATGGAAGGAGCAGTCAAAAAAGCAGATGTTGTATTGCACTAAGCAAATATCCTGTGAAAGACTTCCTTGAAGTGTTAAAAAGCAAAAATATCACTTTGACGACTGATCCAAGCCATGGTATTTTCAGTCACCTCTTTTGCATGTGAAAGCTGGACAATGAATAAGGAAGACTGAAGAAGAGTTGATGCTTTTGAATTGTGGTGTTGGCAAAGAATACTGAAAATACCATGGACTGCCAGAATAATGGACATATCTGTCCTGGAAGAAGTGCAGCAAAATGCTCCTCTCACATACTTTGATCCTGTTGTCAGAAGGGACCATTCCTTGAGAAGGACATCATACTTGGTAAATTAAAGGGTCAGCGAAAAAGGGGAAGACCCTCAATGAGATGGATTTACACACTGGCTGCGACAATGGGCTCAAGCATAACAAGGACTGTGAGGCTGGCAAAGGACTGGACATTGTTTCATTCTGTTGTACATGGGGTCGCTATGAGTCAGAGGCAAGTTGATGGTAGCTGACAACAAAGTTGCTTTCAGGATTCTTTTTCTTGGGTTTTGGAAAGTTTGATTGTGATATATCATGGTGATTTTCTTTTAGGGTCTATCCTGTTTGGAGTTAGTTGAGCTTCTTGAATGCATATCTTCTTGTCTTTCATGAAGTTAGGGAATTTTTTTCTTCCAACAAATCTTTGACAATTTTCTCTGTGCCTTTTTATTTTTGGTCTCTTCCATTCTGGAATTTCAATCACACATAAGTTTAACCTCTTGCTGGTTTTATCATTTTTTTTCCCTGTTTGTTCTTTTCTCTGGTTTTTCTTCTAACTTTTCTAATAAGCTCCAGAGGATGCTTATGTTGCCAATTCCAGACAGCACTTCGAGATATATTTTGCTTTTTTATATTGTGACTATATATATATAAATAAACACTTGCCTTTTCAACGTTTTTTCACAATTCAGTGACATTAATTGCATTCATCATGTTGTGTGACCATCACCACTATCCACTTCCAGATTTTTCCATCAAACCCTCACTGTACTCCATGAAAACTACCTCTATTGTCATGAGACCAGAACTGGATGGTGCCTGGCTACCATTACCGGACATTTTGATCAAAGATTCCATAGCAGAATCCTGATCAAAGGGGGAAAAATGCAGAATGGAATTTCAAACTTTCATGGACTCTAGACTTCTGGAACCATGGAGGGGGGATGAAACCCTGAAACCATTGCCCTGAGAAAAATCTTTAAATTATAAACCAAAAATATCCACTGAATTCTTCTTAAAATCAAACAACATTTTAGCTTAATTAGTAATAAATCAACTGCCTTGACAATTAACCTCTTTTAAAAACTACCTATATGGGATCAATTTGACAAAAGCAATTCAAAAGATTGCATAGGAATCTTGAGGGGCAGTAAGTTTATGTTAATGAGGGAGTAACTCAGAAAAGGAGGGTGAGAATGGTTGCACAACATAAAAAATATAATGTCACTAAATTGAACATGTAGAAACTGTTGAGGTGGTGTATGTTTTGCTGCATATATTCTCAACAACAATAACAAAATAAGTAAAATTTAGAAATGGAGAAAAACAACAAATCCTACACCCTGGTGCCCAAGTCAGGCCTAGAGTGGCAGAGGGCCCAGATGTATTTTGCTTTGCTTCCATGGGTTTTCACTGTTCACAGAGTACCTATTAAGCCAGCACTTTGTCCCTGCACAGTGGAGGCAAGAATCCCTGGCACTTGCCTGTGCCATACTCCATTATTTCATCAGCTGTCACCAGACAGTCCACATAATGCAATTTGATGCTCATATTCTGGCATACTGCCTAAGGCATTTAACTGATAACCAGGAAGCTGGCAGTTCAAACCCACCAATCACTCTGTGGAAGGAAGACTGGGCAATCTACGTCCATAAAGATTTACCACCTTGAAAACCCAAAGGGGATCACTATGAGTTGGAATTGACTCGATGGCAGTCAGTTTGGTTTTTTAGTTTTGGCACTTGTGGTAGTTAAATTTGTATGTCAACTTGGCCAGGCCTGGTTGTGGCTGGGCAGCTGGTGGTAATTATTCCCCATGATGAGACTGGCAATCAACTCCATGGTGGGATCTACCACAAGCAGCTGAGTAGCTGCCTTTGGGATGTGGTCTGCTTCCTGTATGTAAGGAGAAGCCTTGGAGATAGTCTCTAACTTATGACACGCTTGAACCCTGCATGCAGCCATGTTATTGTTTAGCAGCCTGCCATGTTCTGCTGACCTTTGGACTTACAATGGACTTGAATTAACGGCCTGCCATGTGGTTTCATAACATCTGGACTGTGCCTTTTCACTTGTTGACCTTGGGCTTGTTAGCCTCAGCAGCCAGTAGCTGCCTGACTGAAGAGATGCCTCTAGCTTCAGTAGGCTGGGAGCAAGAGGCAGAGCTGAAGCCCAAGGTCAAGGGGCTTTCCCCCAGCCCCTGGAGCCTGGCACTTGGAACTCAGACTTCTCACCTCCTGAACTATAAGAGAATAATCTCCTGTTTGTTAAGGCTATCCCATTTGTGGTATATTCTTGTCAGAGCAGCACTGGGTAACCAGAACTGTATTCTTGTTGAAAGTGGAACATTAGGAAGTCTTCTGACAAGATGACAGACTAGGCAAACATGCTACCCAGACCCACTACAACAAAGACCTGAGAACCAAATAAAACAGATATGGATGATAATCCTGGACCTGTGAGCTTTAAAGGAAAGGATAAAGAAGAAGATATTAAATAATCATTATGAGAAGAAACTGCATGAAATCAGCAAACAGGGAGACATATGGAGTGGTGAACTGTCAACTGGCCTGGCACAGCATGGCAGCATTCCAATCAGGACAGACACCAGATAACTGGCTCTGCTCACCCACGACTGAACCCGCACCCACACCGGTGGCTGGAGACCAGAAAGATATGATCTGTCATTACTACTTACACCCTCCCAGTAATCAGAAGTGTGGCCATCTCTTACCCCCATGAATCTGGCAGCCAATGACACCCCACACACATTTCTCCTGTCCTGCCTAAGGTTGGAGACATGACTCCATGGCTCAGGTGTTGCATGCACACCCCCCTTGCATTTGGAGGCATACACTCTCATGAATTCACTGCCTCACCACTTCTGCCTCCTTGGCCAGTAAGAGCACTGCTGTTGACCAGGCACCTCCACACATACGGCCTCCTCAATCAGTAGAGTATACTTCTGTGGACCAGGCAACAGACCACCTACTCTTTCCACAGCCGGCAGAGTACACCATCCCAAACCAGGTGCCCCTCTCCAACTCCTCAGCCAGGAGAAGCACCATCCTGTACCAGAAACCCTGTCCCCTGCTGCACCAACCACTTTTCTCCTTTCTTTTTTTTTTTTCTTCTATCACTTCCCTTGTTTTTTGTTTTTCCTTCTTTTTTCTTTTCTTATGTACCTTCCTTTCTTTTGCTTGTTAACGTTTTATTTAGATTTGGTTGAAACTTTACAGAGCAAATTGGTTTTCCATTCAACAGTTTAGAAACATTTTGTTTTGTTATATTGATTGCAGTCCCCAGAATGTAACAACGTTCTTCTCACTTCTTCCTTGTGGTTACCATTTCCCTTTGTCCTTCTTCCTATATGTACCCGTCTTCTGAGCTTTATCCCATGGGCAAATGCTGCACTTTTGATTTCTTATGGTTGGTATTATTCTAAGGAGTGCATACCTTCCTGGCATTATTGTTCACCTCATAGGTTTGTCTACTGTTTAGCTGAAAGTTGAACTGTGCAAGTGAGTTCAGTTCTGGGCTTTAAGAGTCACTAAGGGCCATAGTTTCAAGGGATCCAGTAGTCTCTGTCAGACCAGTAAACTTGATCTCTTTTTATTATTTTGAGCTTTGTTCCACATTTTTCTCTTACTGTATTCAGGATATCCTATAGTGATCCCTTTCAGAGTGGTTGATAGGGGTAGCCAGGCACTCTTTAGTTCTTCTGGTCTCAGGGTCATGGAAGCTGAGGTTCACATGGTCCACCAGTCCCTTGGACTATTATTTCCATGCATCCTTGAGTTTCTTCATTCTTCTTTGCTGTATGAGGAGAAACCAATAGTTGCACCTTGGATGGTTGCTTGCAAGCTTTTTTAAGACCCCCGTCACTACTCACAAAAGTAGGATGTAGAACAATATCTTTGTGTACTATGTTATGTCAATTGATTTTGATGTCCCCCATGACTATGGTTCTGAGCCTGCAGGCCCAGTGACCCACTCCTACAAGGTGTTTGATTATGGCTAAGAAGTTTTTATAACTTTGTCCCCTGTTAGCTCTTCTATATACATGGACATGTTTACTGCACATACAAATATGTATGTAGTAAAAATGGGAGCTCTGGTACCATAGTGCCTAGGGCACTTGACTGCTAACCAGAAGGCTGACAATTCAAACCCACCAGCCAGTCCTCAGAAGGAAGGTTGGGCAAACTACTTCCATACTGATACCGCCTTGGAAACCCAAGGAGGGTTCACTATGAGTCGGGGCTGACTCAACGGCACATAACAACACAACAACAACAAAATTGTTTGCCAGTTCTGTTATCCCATAAATAATCATCTTGCCTGTCTACCTATGTGTACACTCATAGATTAATGTTTGTTATTACTTTTAATGGAGGGTTGTATATGTAATAGTGTTTACCTTTGTTGTCTGTAACTCTTGTGCATTTTTTTCATTTCTTCCTTTTCCTTTGTAGTGATGCTGTGCTGGTTACCCACTACTTGTATATTGCCTTTCCCCTCTCCCCAGTTAATACATCTCTCTTACTCAGTTAGTATTTTTCCCTCCCCTCTCCTCTTATCCCTGGTAACCATAAAATAATGTTTCTTTCCATGTGTAAACCTTTCCTTGACTTTTTATAATAGTGAACTCATACAATATTTTTTCTTTGTGATTGACTTATTTCACTCAGCATAATGTTCTCCAACTTCATCTACATGATGAGGTGTTTCGTGGGTTCTTCATTATTCTTTAATGCTGCATAGTATTCCATTATGTGTATGTATGTGTATGTACCATAGTTTCATTATCCATTCATCAGTTGATGTGCACTTAGGTTTTTTCCATCTCTTTGCTATTGTGAGTAGTGCTGCAATGAACATGGGTGTGCATACATCTTTTCGTGTCCTGGCTCTCACTTCTTTAGTGTATATACCTAGTAGTGGGATTACTGGATCAAATGGTATTTCTATTTCCAACTTTTAAGGAAGTGCCATTCCATTTTCCACATTAGTTGCACCAGTTTACACTTCTACTTGCAGTGTATGAAAGCTCCAATCTCTCCACACCCTCATTAGCATTTGCTGTTTTCTATCTTGTTGAACTTTGTTATTATTGCTGGGGTGAAATAATATCTCATTGTTGTTTTAGTTTGTATCTCTGTAATGGGGAGCTCTGGTGGCATAGTGCCTAAGGCATTTGACTGCTAACCAGAAGACTGGCAGTTCAAAACCACCAGCCACTCCTCAGAAGGAAGACAAGGCAGTCTACTTTCATAGAGATACTGCCTCTGAAACCCAAGGAGGGGTCATTATGAGTTGGAACTGACTCGACGGCAGTGAGTTTGTTTGTTTCTGTTAATGGCTAATGATTGTGAGCATTTCTTCATGTGCTTGTTGTCTACCTGACTATCTTCTTTGGTGAAGTGTCTGTTCATGCATGTACTCTGTCCATTTTTTAACTGGATTGTTTGTTTTTTCAATGTTGAGGTGTTGCAGTTTTCTATAAATCTTACATAGTCCCTTCTTAGGTATGTCTTTGTCAAATATATCTTCCCCAATCTCTAAGTTGTCTTTTAACTCTTTTGGAGAAGTCTTTTGATGCACATATAAACCTAATTCTTAGAAAGTCCCAGTCACCTAGTTTATCTTCTGCTGCTTGTGCATTTTTTGTTATGTAGTATAGTCTATTTATGCCATAAAGTAGTGCCCCTAAGTTTGTCCCTATTTTTTCTTCAATGATATTTGTACTTTTAGGTTTTACATTTAGGTCTTTGATCCATCTTCAGTTATTTTATGTATATTATGTAAGGTATATATCTTGTTTCATTTTTTATGGAAATGGATATCTAGTTTTGCCAGTACCATTTTTTAAAGAGACTATCTTTCCCCCCATTTAATGGACTCTAGCCCTTTGTCAAAGAAGAGCAGTCTACAGATGGAGATATCTACTACTGGGTTCTCAATACTGTTCCATGGGACTATATCTCTGTCATTGAAGAAATCCTAAGATTTATATGGGACATCAGCAATAGGAATAACTTACTTGTGATCATAATTCCAAAACAAGAAGGAAAAAAAGATAACCACAGAGAATATTGTCAAAGATTTGTTGAAAGAGATGTTCTGTAATATGATGAAAATAAGCCTTCAAGAAGTTCAATGAAAACTTCTTTTGTATAGAACCCAAAAGAAAACCACCAAAACATATCACAGTAAAACTTTCCAAAATTAAAGACAAAGGAAGAATCCTAAAAATAGCATGGGAAAGTGAAAAGTTACCTACAAAGAGCAACCAGTAAGACTAAGCTTTTATTTCTCAGCAGCAACCATGCTGGAGAGAAAGCAATGGGAAGACATATATAAAACCCTGAAAGAAAAATTGCCAACCAAGAATTATATAACTAATAAAATTGTCTCTCAAATATGGTGGTGAATATTTTGGTCCTCTTGTGCTGTTCTAACAGAAGATACTACAAAAGGATGGCTTTAGTTAGCAGTGATTTATTCTCTTAGAATTTAGGAGGCTAGAAGTTCAAGGTCAAAGTGCCAAGCTCTTAAGGCTGGAGGAAAAGCCCTCAACCTTGGGCTTCAGCTCTGCCTCTTGCTCCTGGCTCACTGAAGTTGGAAGCTTCTCTGAACTCAGACAGCTGCTGGCTGCTAAGCCTGGCAAACTCAAGGTCAACAAGTAAAATGGTACAGTCCCAAAATTATCAAGCAACATCTCAGGCCACTAAATAAAGTCCATCAATAGTGCCAAGATCAGCAGGCAACATGACAGGCCATTGAGATGAAGATTAGGCCAAATGCTGGATCCAGATGTGCCCAAAGCTCCAAGACCTTTCACAAGGCTTCTACTGACATACTAGAAGCAGACCACATCCCTAAGGAAGATACTCAACTGCTCCAGTAGATTCCACCATGAAGTTATTACAAGTTTCGTCAGGGGGAATAACTACATTCAGCTGCCCAGCCATTCAAAACCAGGTCCGGCAAAGTTGAGACACAGCTTAACTACCACAGTGAAATTAGGATGTTTCCATATAAACAGAAATTAAAGGAATTTGAAAAAAGGCAGACCAACCTTACAAGGAATGCTAAAGGGATGTCTTTGGACAGAGAACCAACAGAAGCAGACAACAGCCTGAGATTAACACACATGACAACATAACCAAGAAACTAATCCAGATATACAAGTATCCAAGGTAAAATAAACCTACAAGACTGAAAATAGGGAACCAGAGATGTCAATTTGCAAACAAAAACAGCTACAAAACAAAAAGAGGTAATAAATAGTGTAATTACAAAAACCAAACCAAACTCACTGCTGTCGAGTCAATCCCGACTCATAGCGAACCCTCCTTGGTTTTCCGAGGTGGTATCACCATGGAAATAGATTGCCCACAGAGCTTCCAAATGGAGAGGAAGTGAAGATGATTTCAACATAAAACAAACTGTTTAAAACTCAGTGAGAAAATAATAAATTACAGAGTAACTTCAAAGAAAATTATTAAACCTTCTCATCAAAATCAAAAGAGGAAAATATTGAAGATCTAGTGAACACTAAGCAGCAGAAACAAAGGAATGAAAAGAAAACCTGTAAATAAAATGAAGTGAGCACAGAAAAATATATGCAACAAAGAAATCATTAGCACCACATCAAAAAAAAAAATAAAAATAACACAGCAAAATCACAGCAATAAATTAATATCTATTGATAATTACAGTGAATGTCAATGAGTTCAATGTGCATATCAACTGATGGAGTGGTAGAATGGATAAGAAAACATGACCCATCAAAATGCTATCTACAAGAAACATACCTTAGACACAAAGACAAAAATAAGCTAAAAATTGAAGGATGGAAAAACATATATCAAGCAACTGGTAACCAAAAAAGGAGCAAAAGTGGCAATATAAATTTTTCATAAAATAAACTTTAAGGCAAAACCAGCATAAGAGACAAGGAAGGATAAAATATAATGATTAAAAGGTCAATTGAACAGGAAGATATAGCCATAATAAATATCTATGCATCCAAGGAAAGAGCCCAAAAATACATGAATCAAACTAAAAGAATTGAAAATAGAAATAGACAATTCCACAATGATAGTGGGAGATTTTAATACACTGTTCTCAATAATGGCAGGACAACTAGAAAAAAATTCAACAAAACATAGAATTTCTAAACAACACAATCAACCAACTTGACCTCATAAACATACCAAACACTCTGCCACAAAACAGAAAATTATAACTTCCTTTCCAGTGCACATGGAACATTCTCCTGAATAGACCATATGTTACACCACAAAGCAAGACTCAATAAATTTAAAAGCATTGAAATATTACAAAGCATCTTCTCATATCACAACACTATAAAAATAGAAACCAACAACAAGAAGAGCAAGGAAAAAAAGTCAAAAATTGAAACTGAATAATGCCCTGCTTAAAATAATAATAATAATAATAAAAACCTACTCTGGTAGCATAGTGCCTAAGGCTCTTGACTGCTAACCAGAAGGCTGGTGGTTCAAACCCAGAAGCCACTCCACAAAAGCAAGGTTGGGCAATCTACTTCCGTAGTGATACTGCCTCAAAAATCCAAGGAGGGGTCACTATGAGTTGAGTCCAACTTGATGGCACATAACAACAACAACACTGGGTAATAGTATGCACACATCAAAAAAGAAGAAAGAGATACAACCACTGTGGGAAACAGTATGGAGTTCCTTAAAAATGTGGAAATAGAAATACCATTTGATCCAACAATCCCATCACTAGGAATATACCCTAAAAAGGTGAGACTCAGGACTTGAATAGATATACACACCAATGTTTATCGTACCACTATTTACAATAGCAAAGAGATGGAAACAACATAAGTGCCCATCAACAGATGAATGGATAACCAAACTATGGTATATTTGCATGATTGAATAACATTCAACATTAA
>NW_006922157.1:253340-254075 GCF_000298275.1 Orycteropus afer afer | reverse complement strand
TGGACTGCTAAAAGAACTAACAGATCTGTCCTGGAGGAAGTGCACATGAAATGCTCCTTGGAAGTGAGAATGGCCAGACTTCGTCTCACCTATTTAAAATCTGACGTGGCAGATTTTAAAGAAGGAAAAGACACAACACAAATTAGAAATTAAGTAGGTGATGTCACAACAGAACCAACTGAAATGAAAAGGATAACAAATTACTATGAAGAATTGTACTCCAATAAATTTGAAAATCTAGAAGAAACAGACAAATTTTTAGAAACTCATTACATACACAAACTGTCACAATCTGAGGTAGAGAGTTTGAGCAGACCTATCACAAAAGAAGACATTGAACAGATCATAAAAAACTTCCCAACAACAACGAAAATCCTGGCTCAGATGGCTTCACTTTGGAATTCTACCAAACATTTAGAGAAAAGATGACACCAATTCCACTCAAACTATTTCAGCACATATAAAAGGATGAAATACTCTAAATCCATTCTATGAAGAAAGTATAACTCTGACACAAAAGTCAGACAAAGATACTGCTAAAAAATGAAATTAAAAATCACTATCTCTCATGGACCTAGATGCAAAAATTCTCAACAAAATACTACCCAATAGAATCTAACAACATATCAAAAAAATAATACATCATTGTGGTGTTGTTGTTAGGTGCCATCGAGTCATTTCTGACTCATAGTGACCCCATGCACAGCAGAACAAAACACTGCCCGATCCTGTGCC
>NW_006922157.1:231423-232787 GCF_000298275.1 Orycteropus afer afer | reverse complement strand
CAATGATTAATGGATGTCTGCAGCTGTTCTCTTCAATTTGAGTGGTGCCACATCAGCAAATGGCAGTCTCAAAAGCTTTACCTTATCCATAGGAGTAAGGCTGTGTTTACTCAGATGATGCCGCTCTTTCCCAGTCCTATTTTGAGAGCCTTCTAACCTAACCTGACTATTCATAAAGTTGTGCAGTAATGTATCAAATAGTGTTCCTTTCCTATCCATAAGGTTTTCCCTGGCCAACTCTTTGAGAAGTGGAAGTCTTCCTCCTTCTTCCTAGTCTGTCTCAGTCTGTAAGCCGGGCTGATACCTGTGCACCATGTGCATCCCACTGAGTTAGAAACACCAGTGGCTCAGCCTCAAAACTCACATCAACATGTCACCACTGGAGGACCAACTGGCAGACAAGTTTGCCTCCCTGTTGGAAACCTCTTGTCATAATACACCATGACCAAGTGGAATTCATACAATATATGCAAGGATGGTTCAACATTAGAAAAACAATCAACATAATCCACCACATAACTAAAACAAAGGAAAAGAACCACATGATCATGTCATTCAATGCTGAAAAGGCATTTGACAAAATCCAACACCAATTCCTAATAAAAACACTCAACAAAATAGGAATAGAAGGGAAATTCCTCAACAAAATCAAAGGCATATATACAAAACCAAGAGCCAATATTAGTCTCAGTGGAGAAAGACTGAAATCATCCCCCCCTTATGAATGGGAACTAGACAAGGATGCCCTTTACCACCACTCCTATTCAATATTGTATTGGAAGTCCTAGTCAGAGCAATAAAGCAAAAAAAAAAAAAAGGAGAGAGAGAGAGAAATAAAAGTCATCCAGACTGGCAAAGAAGAAGTGAAACTATCTCTATTTGCAGGTGATAAGATCCCACACATAGAAAACACCAGAGATTCAACAAGAAAACTATTGGAACCAATAGAAGGATTCAGCAAAGTGGCAAGGTGTATGACTAACATACAAAAAGCAGTCAGATTCCTCTACACTAACAAAGAGAACTCTGCAAAGGAAGTCAGAAAGACAATTATCCAAAAGATGAAGTATTTAGGAGTAAAACTAACCAGAGATATAAAAGACCTATACAAAGAAAATTACAAAATACTACTACAAAAAAAAAAAAAGAGAGAGAGAGAGAGAGACCTACATAAATGGATGAATATACCATGCTCATGGATAGGAAGACTTAGCATTGTAAAAATGTCAGTACTGCTCAAACTCATCTACAGATATAGTGCAATCCTAATCCAGAATCAATCATCATTCATTAAAAACGTGGAAAAACTAATCACCAACTTTTTATGGAAAGGAAAGAAATCCTCAGGTAAGTAAAAAAAAAAA
>NW_006922157.1:225507-231168 GCF_000298275.1 Orycteropus afer afer | reverse complement strand
TAAAACCCACCAGCCACTTCTTGGAAGGAAGTTTGGGCAATCTACTTCCATAGTGATACCACCTTGGAAACCCAAGGAGGGGTCACTATGAGTTGGGTCCGACTTGACGGCACATAACAACAACAATAACTAAAAAAAAAAACAAAGTTTAGGAGGCGACACACTTCATGATCTCAAAACCTACCACACAATGATAGTTAAGCAACAGATGTATACACCAATGGAACGAAATTGAGAACCCAGAAGTAAATCCATCCACCTATGGACAGCAGATCTTTGACAAAGGGTTGAACCCCATTAAATGGAGAAGAGATAGTCTCTTTAACAAAAGATGCTGGCAAAATTGAATATCCATTGGTAGAAACATGAAACAGGATCCATACCTCACACCAAATACAAAAATGAATTCAAGATGCATCAAAGATCTAAAACCATAAAGTTCACTAAAGAAAAAATAGGGACAAACATATGGGCCCTAATACATAGCATAACTAAAAATGCACCAACAGCAGAAGACAAACTAGATGAATAAACCAAACCCACTGTCAGCAAGTCAATTCTCACTCATAGCAACCCTATAGGACCAAGTAAAACCACCCCCATAGGGTTTCCAAATCTGTAAATCTTTACAGTAGACTGCCTCTTCTTTCTCCCATGGAGTGGCTGGTAGGTTCAAACTGCTCCCCTGTTGGTTAAAAGCAAAATGCCTTAACCACTGCACCATGACAGTTCCATAACTAGATGAAAGGGACCTCTTAAAAATTAAACATGTATTTGCATCAAAAGATTTCATCAAACAGGTAAAAAAATAAACCTAGGAAAAATTTTGGGCAAAGACACTGGTCAAGGGACTAATGTCTAAAATTTATAGAAAATTCAAACAGCTCAACAACAAAAAGACAAATAATCCAATTAAAAAATAGGCAGAGGATATGGACAGACACTTCACACACACACACACAAAAAGACATTCAAGTAGCCACCAAACACATGGAGAAATGCTCACAATCATTAGCCATTAGAAAGATGCAAATCAAAACAACAAAGTGGTGTTATCTCACCCCAGCATTAATAGCAATTTTTTTTTTTAAAAAAAAGAAGACAACAAATGTTAACAAGGGTGTGAAGAAACTGGGACCCTCTTAAAATGTTGGTGGGACTGTAAAATTGTGCAAACACTGTGGAAAATGGTGTGGTGCTTCCTTAAATAATTGGAAACAGAAATAACATATGATCCAGTGGTAGCACAGTGCCTAAGGCACTTGACTGCTAACCAGAAGGCTAGCGGTTCAAACCCACCAGCCACTCCTCGGAAGGAAGGTTGGGCAATCCTACTTCTGTAGTGATACTGCCTTGGAAACCCAAGGAGGGGTCGCTATGAGTCGGGACCGACTCGACAGCAAATAACAACAACAATAACAGGCATATATACTACAAAAATAAGCTGTGACATGAACAGATATATGTACATCCATGTTCATCACAGCATTTTTCACAATAGCAAAAATGGAAACAACCTAAGTGCCCATCAATGTATGAATGGATAAACAAACTATGGTACATATACACCATAGAATATTATGCAACATTAATAAATAATGATGCATCTTCAAAACACTTCATAACGTAGGTCAACCTGGAGGATATTATGCTGAGTGGAATCAATCAGTCACAAAAGGGCATATATTGTATGTTGTTGTTGTTGTTATGTGTCGTGGAGTCGGACCTGACTCATAGTGACCCCTCCTTGGGTTTCCGAGGTGGTTAGCGGTCAAAATGCCTTAGGCACTATGCCACCAGAGCTCCCTATATTGTATGAGACCAAAATTATAAGAAGTCAACAAAAAATTTTCACACAGAAACATTCTTTGAAGTTTACCAAGGGTGAGAGAGGATGGAAGAATAAATTACCAACTGGAGAATAGACACTTATTAACATGAATGAAGAGGAAGGCAACATAGAACTACATAATAAGAGTGAGGTCAGCACAAAATGATCAAGACAAAGGAAGACAGTGGGAGGAGCACAAGAGTTAAAGGCAACAGAGGTAAATAATATTCCATGCACAATCCTATAATAACAATAATAACAACAATCTATAGATACCTGCAAGCTGAACAGATGTGACAAGGTGAATGGGACTACACCCATGCATATACATGTTTGACAGAGGATATTTCTACATATGTTCTTACATGTGCTACAAATATATACAAGAATATAGTTGAGGTATTTTGGTTTATAGGGGAAAAATTATGAAAACATCTTAGCCATAAGCAAACACCTTGAGGAAATGAGTCACTGGGCGAGGGAACTCAGGACCATAGTCTCCAAGGACATAAGGATCAATTGGCACAACATAGTCCACAAAGAAAATGTTCTACATCCTACTTTTGTGAGTAGCAATTGGGATCTTAAAAGCTTATGATCAGTCTTGTAAGGTGCAAGTATCGATTTCTTGTAAGGGTCTCCCTTTCCAAAGCAGAGTGAAGAAAATCCATGACACATGGAAACAATTACTCCAAAGGACTAATGGAACATGTGAACCTCAGCCATCATGACCCTGAGACCAGAAGAACTAGATGGTGCCCTTTTGATCTTGAATAGTTGATTATTCTAAGGAGTACATACCTCCATGGTGTTATTCTTCACCTTATAGACCTATTGCTTGGCTGAAAGTTGACCCATGGGTGAACACTGCTGACTGCTCTGAAAGAGATCACAATAGGAGGTCCTGGATAGAGTGGAGAAAAAATGTGGTACAAAACTCAAAATCATTAAAATATATATATATACCATGATTACTGGTCACTTAGAGACTGGTGGAACCCCTGAGACTGTAACCCTTAGATATCATTCAAGCCTGGAACTGAACTGTCGCCCATGGGTCAACTCTCAGCCAAACAATAGACAGGTCTATAAAGTAAAGAATAGCACCAGGGAGGTATGCATTCTTTAGAATAATCAACCATTCGAGATCAAAAGGCCAGCATTTCCCAAGAGACAAAATTCAGAATGCAGGAAGCAATAAGAAAAGGATGAATGGAAACACAGAGAGGAAGTAGAATGGGTGATGTTATATTGTAGGCAACATAATCAATTCTACGAAATAAAATGTGTATGAATTGTTGAATGGAAGACTGATTTGCTCTGTAAACTTTCATCCAAATACAATAAAAAGTTATAGAAGGAAAAAAGAAAGTGGAACATCAAAACCTCAGCAGCGTGGACACATAGAGACTAACTGAGGCTCTCATCAAAGGAATTATCTTCTCAGCACAAGAAGAAGTCAACAAATCTCTTATGTCTTGTTTTGTGTGTGTCCATGTGTATGTGTGTGTGTGTGTGTATCCTCTCTCATACTGATAGAAATCTCTATCTCTTATTATAATAAATGATAAAATTTGGTTGCACTGTTATCTTCTGGTGGCCTGGCTCACCAACGTGGGTGTTAGGGAGGAAGATTGTATTATCTGCTTGCACACCTATTTTGCTATTCGCTTCTCTTCTGCAACAAGACTTAGACAATTAATGCCATTCCAATTACCATTCCTGTAATGTTGCTTTTCTCTCTTTATTTTTCTTGTGACTCCAGGGAAGAGCCCTTTTCTGGTCTGCTATTACCACCCATGTAGTTTTCTAAGGTCTAGGTGGGGAGAAGGGGTTCACTCACTCATTCACTCATTTATTTGTTCTTCATTCATTCAGTCAGTCTGTCAGTGGATCATTAGATATTTGTTAAGCACCTACTGTGGTACAGGCCCAGGGCTGAGCTCTCCTAACTCAGAGATTAGTGGGACACAGTTCCTGACCTTCTGGATTTCCCCATCACTGGGGAAATGATCCTGTTATAGTGTGATCAGTTTGATAACAGAAAGGCAGAACAGGTATGTGCATTGCACAGCAGAAGTAAAGTAGATGTTGACTTCCTGGAGGACATGATATCGAATCTAGATATTAAATAAAGCTCAAATAAAATTGGAAATGTCACCATATCCCAGCTGAGGGTTCCTTCCAGATTAGGCAATCTGAGGCTGTCGGAAAATAGATGATTCTGAAAGGGGAAGAGATGTGCCCAGAGCACAGTCCACTTTAGGTCTGAATCCTTGCCCTGCCACTGATCTACTGTGTGACCTGCGACAGATCACAGTCACCCTCTGGCTTTCATTTGCCTTAAAACGAAACATCACTTCCACTACTTCTCAGAGCTGGAGATGCCAACATCCCTCTACCAGGGACAGCATCTCTTGGAAGCAGACACCACCATGTATGAGAATAGTCCCTGGGTGGAGGGTATTTGTGAAAATAAAGCTGTCCTGATACAGGACCCCCTAAATATGGGCAGGTTATTGTGCACATAGAATTGTGACACTGACGAGAAAGAAGGAATGGGAAGCCAGCAAACCTAGCTTCCAAAAGGAACTGAGTTTGCCAAGACTGCCCTTGTCAAAAGTAGAAGGAGAAAAGAAAGAGAATTTGTTGTGCCAGGAAAAATTGGAGGCACTTTCACATGCATTATGGCATTAAATCCTTGACACAAGTTTGTAAAGCAGAATGTTTATACTCACTTCACTGAGAAGAAACCTGAAGTGTGGCAAAGTTTACAGAGAGGCTGTGCAGTACAGTCTACCATTTATCTCTCATTTTGTCATATTGTGGTGGCATGTATGTTGTTATGAGGCTGGAAGTTATGCCATCAGGGTTTCAGTGGAACTTGTATATTAAGACAGACTAGTATGAAAGGCCTTGCAATCTACTTCAAAAAGCAGCCAATGAAAACCCTATGGAGCACAACAGAACACTGTCAGATATACTGCTGGAAGAGTGCCCCAGGTTGGATACACAGTCCACAACTATGGACTCAAGCACACCAACTATCATGAAGGTGGCACAAGACTGGGGAACATTTCATATTCTTGTGCATGGTATTACCCTGAGTCAGAGCCGACTTGACATCAGTTAACAACAACAACAGTATAGTACAGTGACTAAGAGCTTGGGCTCTGGCTCAGACAGCATGATTGGATGCATGAGTCCATGTCTTATTAACTGGGTGACCTGGAAAAGTTATTTAGCATCAAATTTTTTCAACTCTAAAATGGAGATAATAATAGTACTGACCTCACTGAAGATTAAATGAGATAATATATGTAAACAACTGGGCTAACACAGCAAATGCTGCTCAAAGGTCATTATTACTAGTGTGTGGGGTCACAGAGCTATTGCATAGCAGAACTATGATTCGAGTTTGATGCTGGCTCCAAAACCATGCTCTTTGCAATGTTCTGTACCCTGAAACTCATTGTTTTCCCACTACTGCTGCCAGTTAAGCCCTTCTCTTGAGCTAGGTAAAGCAGCAGCTGAGGGACTTCTTCCTATATAGTTGATCCACTGAAGCGAGGTGCTAGATTCCAATGTGGAGTGATAAATGCTGTAGTGGAGGAGGGCACACCTTGCTATATAGAGTGTCGTGGCCGGCGCGACAATTCTAGAACAGGGGGTAAGAGAATGAGTTAAAAATAAGAGAAAAGTTAAAGGATGGGAACGGGAGGGACACTCAGAGCCATTGCAAAGCAGTGCCAATCTTATTATAATTATTCTCAAACTTATATACAAGTTTACCATGGGAAAAGTGCACCATTCATATGTCATACAATCAA
>NW_006922157.1:217854-225387 GCF_000298275.1 Orycteropus afer afer | reverse complement strand
AGGTCACCTTAACTTCTTAAATTCTATACTCATTCTTCTATGTAACTATGTTCCCTAGAAACCTATGTTCCCTAGCAACTAGTTTAGATTGGCTTCCGCATATTCTGGGTTCAAACAAAGGTTATGCCTCATTTGCACCTGCTGTTTCTCTGAACAACACAAGGGAGAAAATGGCTGATGGTGTTCTAAGAGCAGGGCCCAACTTTCAGGGACACTTAACAGCATCAACCCACAAAAGCCAGGGCCCATCAGTCCTAGTCCTTATGGGGACACTGAAAGTATCAACCTATTTATGAGAGCCATTGCTCAATTAGTCACTCACCATGTCCCAAACAGTCCTTTAAGACTTGGGGCTCTCCACAATAGAGCTTCTCTGAGGAGAAAGGAAGCTGTTGCAGAGACTGTTCTGGTAGTTACCATCCGATATCTATTCTCCCCTTCTCCACTAGTAACAAAATCCCTATTTTATCCATGATGGCAATAGCTAAAAGACCACATTTCTCAGCCTCTATTATAACTAGATGTGGCTGTGATTAAAGTCTGACCAATGAAATATGAAAGATGTTACATTGGGCTTGTGGTGAAGCTACTTAAAAGGAAACAGACTTACTTAGGATGTGTACTCTAGCCCTTTCCTGTTGTCCAGAATGGTGGTGATGTGATGACTGGAACTCCAGCAGCCATATTGAACCTTAATAGGACTTTGAAAATAAAGATCGTGCTAAGATGTTAAAACAAAAATGAGAGAAGTTGAAGTCCTTGATGACTTCATGGCACCACTATGTCATCCCTGACCTACCTAATTTCAGACTTCTTGCATATGAAAATATAAACCCTTGTGCTTTTAAGCCAGAATTTTTTAGGTTCCAGTTCTTTGCAACTGGACAAAATTCCTAACTGATTCAAGAAGTTTCACATGGAAGGAATAATTTTCACAGGAACTTGTGAGAAGTAATTCCAGGCAGAGGGAATAGTCAGTTCAAGGCATGAAGGTTTAAATATGTGACACAAAGGGCACTTGATAGAACTGGCAAGGGTAACCAAAGCTAAACCAAACCAAACCCACTACCAGAGTGGATTCCAACTCATAGAGACCTATAGGGTAAAATGGAACTGCCCCATGGATTTTCCAAGGCTGTAAATCTTGATGGAAGCAGATTGCCTCATCTTTCTCCTGTGGAAAAGCTGGTGGGTTCAAACCACCAACCTTTTGCTTACCAACCATATGCTTTAACCACTATGCCACCAGAGCTCCTAGAGTAACCAAGGAGATGAGACATATCTATCATTCATACACTGGGATCCAGCCACACAAAACTTTATACATTCCACAGTCTGGTAACCCAGCCTCTTCTTGAATAACTCTGAGGCACAGTAGCTTCAGTTCTAAGTATTCCAAAATTCTTTTTTTTCCTTATATTGAATCAAAGTAATGGTATTTTTCAGGTAGTGAAGTGTAAATGTATTTTTTAAGATGAAGAAACTGAGGATTAAGATTTACTGACCTGTTCTAGGTTATATAGCTCGTAGTAGCAGAGCTGGGATTTAAACCCAGCTTGGCCTAAGTCCACTTCTCTCATTCCACTATTAGTTCTCAAACTCTAGTGTGCATCAGAATTACCAGGAGGGCTCATTAAAATACAGATTATCAGGGTCCTACCCCAGAGTTTCTGATTCAGTGAGTCTGCGATGGAGCTGAGAGTCGGCATTTCTATATTCCCAGCGGGATGCTGATACTGCTGGTCTGCAGACCTCACTTGGAAAACCTCTAGGTTGAAGAATTAGCTGAGGACAGAGGTCTCTTTGTGGCATATATGGAGTGAGCACCCTAAGATTCAAACTGAGAGCTAACAGGAAATGAGCTGGCACAGAAAGCAGTGAGGAAGGCAATTTAAACCTTGGCAGAATTGGAGACTTGAAAGAGGAAGGTCTGGGTCAGAGTAGCATGCAAGGCCAATGAGTTCCAGAGAATGCAACAGAGGCTCTTCCAAAAGCAGGGCTCTGGTCTGTGACGAAGGACAGCCTGGAACCAGGGAGGACAGGGTCCACCCTAGCATAACTACTTGGCTAGTGGGAACCCACTCCCCATACCCTTTTCTCCTTAGCAAGTGGAAAGTAATTCTAAAGCTTGTCTGAGGCCTGGAGACTTTTTGTGGGACATTGGGGTAATTGGTGGATGCCCCCAGGACCAGCTTGGCTTCCACCCTCTTAAGTGTCAAAATGTAATCCCAGGACAGTGTCACAATCAATCACTCCTTACTCATCTAGGAATTCCTCTACCTCCAAGGAAGCCAGTCTCCAGTACCATGCAGGGAAGAGCCTGACACTCCACCACTATCATTTTCTATGGTCTTTCTGGGCTTCAATGATGTTCCTAAGAGATAAGATGAATGGAAATATTTTATGAAATGTCAAGTAATAAATGGAGGTGAAGGTGACTTTGCATTTGTGTTCAAAAGTGTCCATTCCATTATCACCAGGCAGCCTGCACTGGGCTGCACTCCCAAAGGTAGCCTCTCCTTCTTGGTGCTGGTAAGCATCCAACCTTACCCTGACTTTCCTGGGAACCCCATCAAGCACTGTGACTTAGGACAGAAGTGCTCCTGAACCCACTTATCTACTGTCTACCAGACCAAGATGGGTGGCACTTGAACTGAGCACAGGCCTGGAAAGAATGCTGAGAATTCCTAACTAGCTCTGGTTGCTGGCAGGTTCCAACCAAAATGCAAAAAGACATTTCTTCTTCCCAGGGCTGAACTTCTTCAGCTCCTTTGCTCTTAGCCTCCCGAAGGGCTAATGGCTGGCCCATTGGGAAGGAGGTAAAAAAATGAAGAATATTTTTGTAGACCACAAACCACTCTAAATTTCACTGCAAAGCTCCAACCTAATGTCAGAGATTCCATAAGCTCTCAGGGGATTGCTTAAACTGAAGGCTGTGGTTTAAATACTTTGCTACACAATCATGGAAAAGTTTCTTTCTTTCTTTACTTTTCTTTTTCTTTTTTGGTCTTAATAGTTGTGCCCTTGTTGGTGTGTCAATTTTTTTTTTAAAGTGAATTCCTACAGGGCAGGGAATAGATTTGAAGGATGTGGAATTGAAAATAGTGATGATAGGGATGACAGTGATGATGATGATAATGATGAGATTGATGTTGGTGGTCATAGTATAAGGAGATAGGGAAAGAGGAGAAGGATGGTGTGGAAGTGGAGGTGAGGCAGGTGGAAGTGGAGGTAAAGGTGATAGAGGTAGGAGTAAGAGAGGTTAAAGTGTAATGAGAATAATCGAAGTGGAGACAAAGGAGGTGGAGGTGGAGATGAGGGTGGTGACAGTGGAGGTGAGGGAAGTGGAAGTGGAAGTGAGGGAAGAGGAAGTGGAGGTGAGGGATGAGAAAGTAGGGCTAATGCAGATGGAAACAGTGAGAGGGTGATGTAGGTAGTTGTCCAGACCTCTCTTAAAGTGCCTTTCCCTCTTCTCTCTGAATATGTGTTTTCCCTTCTAGAACACTCTTTGGGACATGGCCCATGCCTCACTCAGCTTTGTGTCCTGGTACCTAGCCCAATGTCATGCACACAGTGGATAACAAGTGCTTGCTGAATGAATGGGAGAGTGAGAATTGTGGTGGAAATTTGGCAGCAAGGATAGTCATAATGACTAGTAAGAAGTGATTGTGTTGTGGAGTATTTCTGCTTTGGGCAGAGGCTCCACAGAATGAGTGTCCATGCCCTCAGTGGTCAGAGATAGAATTATACACATAAGGTAGAACAGATGATACTCCATGACTGGGTGCAGAATAAGTACCAGGAATCCCTAGAGACTGGCCAGCCTATTCCAGCCAGGTCCAGTGGGGTCCAGTCAGGTTTGGGGATTTATTGGTTTTCTCAGCCTGCCTTTTGGGTGCGGGCCATTTTTCCTTAATCATCTTTTGTCTGGCTGAGCAATGGAGGTGAGAGGGGCAGCCAGGCATGTGGGACATAGCTTGATAGGACTGAAGAAGAGGAGGAGAGGCTTCCACACTGTTTCTAGCTAGTTGCCCCTTTCCAAGCTCCCCTTCCTAACTCTGGCCCTCCTATGTAGCCTCCTTGGGGGCCTCAGAAGCTTCAGGGAATCAGGAAGTGAGGAAGCAGGGTGGGTTGGGGGCTGCATGGACCAATTCCGTGCAGAACAAAAAAAAAGTTTGTCTCTCTTGCACCAGCTTCTGAGTCCTCAGCCCTGCTCGATCATTTTTCAAATTACAATGAATTAATGTTTTCTGGGACAAGAAAAACATACAGAGGCTTAATTGCCAAATTTGGGGATGGCCTCAAGCCCCCTGGGCCCCTTCCCCCGCTTCCATTCTTGCAGGGGACTGGACAGTAAGTGTCCCAAGGAACAGCTTTTTCCAATTTGCTTACACCTTTCCTGGTACTGGCTGAGGGCCTCTCTCCCTCCTCCTTGCAAACAGCCCTGTCTGACATCACCTGTTTGCTGACATTCTCACCTTCTTCTCTCCTTCCCCACAGAATGTAGAGCAGGCCTATTTGTTCCCATTTGGCAGAAGGAAAGAACAAGGAACTGAGAAAGGGAGAAGAGGAAGGGTGAAGTGAGATGTTTGGACCCTGATGAAGAAGTCAGAAGTCCTGATACCCCCTGTTCTAGTGTTCTAGTGTCATTCTGACAAGAATATACCACCAATGGGATGGCTTTAACAAACAGGAGTTTATTCTTACAATTTGGAGGCTTTAAGTCAGAGTTCAAAATGCCAAGCTCTAGGGGCTGGGTGAAAGCCCCTCGACCTTGGACTTCAACTCTACCTCCTGCTCCCCGCCCAATGGAGCTAAATCTTTTCTTCACTCAGACAGTTGCTGGCTGCTAGGGCTGACAAACCCAAGGTAGACAAGTAAAAAGGCACAGTCCCGATGTTACCAAACCACACGGCAGGCCATTATTTAAGTCCATTGAAAGTCCCAAGGTCGGGAGAGCACGGCAGGCTGCTGAACACGGCTACCTACAGGGTTCAAGTGTGCCATAAGCTAGAGATCACTTCCAAAGCTGTTTCTTATACATGGGAAGCAGACCACATACCCAAAGGCAGCTACTCAGCTGCTCACAGTAGATTCCACCATGGAGTTTATTACAAGTCTCATCATGGGGAATACTACATTCAGCTGCACAGCCACTCAACCAGGCCCAGCCAAGTTGAGACATAAACTTAACCACCACACCCCCAATTCCATAAAACTAAAATTTCTTCCTTTTCACTGGGTTGTGGAACTTACAGTTTAAACAGGATAAGGAAACTCACAGGCATGGAACTAAGATCTAGACTCTCCAGATCATTAACCTGTCTCAGCAGGGCAAGGGCCTCTCTATTTTAAAGCCTCCAAAAGAATACATTTCAGAAATTAACTCTACGATCTGGAAGTGTTCCCTGATGTATAAAACCCCAGTTTCTGCGTCTTGAGATACAAAAGTGTTCATTTATTCATAACAATGATGGTTGACATTTTCTGAGTGCTTACTATGTGCAAAGCACCACACTGTGCTTTAAATGCATTATCCTGTTGAATCCTCACATGATGCCTCTGGGTAGGTGTCACTATTCCCATGTTACAGATCCAGAAACTGAGGGCTAGAGAAGTGAAGTGACTTTCCCAAAGTCATTCATCGAGACAAGATTCTTTTATCCAGGCCTATTGGGTGCCAAAGCAGCGCTAATTCTTCTCCCCCTGCTGCCCCTGTCACCAGACCTTTCCCCACCCCTGTATTCATTGGGCCCAGTTGCCCATTATGACCTTTCCCTGGTCCTCCTTTCTCCTTAGATTCAAGAGTGCCCATGGACCTAAACCAACTTCACTGTCTTGTCACCAACTGAACTGGGAGACTGGTCTCAGCTGAAGCAACTGCAAAACAGGCTTTGGGGAAGGAAGGGCAACAGCAACATACACTGAGATGGGGTGACACGGGGATGGGTTCATGGGAGATTGCTCAGGGGAACTGTTCTCTTTGCCTTATCCTGAGGGCAGAAGAATAAATGGAGAGTTAGGCTGTGGCCTGAGCCCTGAGGTCCTTGGCTCACTCAGTTCAGAAGGGTTACAGGTTGGTGGCACGGAATTTCTTCAAACCTTCTGGAAGCAATTTTCTACCTCTTCTCTTTATAGTCTGTGGTTCAACCAAGCTCATTATTCCTCCTCCATGACTTTGCTCAGGTTGTTTCCACTGTCTAGAATGTTTGCTCTTCTTACTTTCACATATGCAAATCCTATCCAGTTCAAGGCTTAGTTAAACTGCCACTTCTTACAGGAAACCTTCCTGATCCTCTTGACTAGGACACTTCTTCTTTGCCTTCTCTCTGCCCTACTAAACTAATTCTTCCCTCCTCAGAATTTCTAGGCAGTTTATCTGGTCCTCTCTTAAGACATAAACCACTTTCTCCATGGAATTATAATTGTCTGGATACATACCTTAGATCCCTTCTAGAATAGGAGCTTTCTGAGGGAGGAGTTGTATGGGATTCATCTTGATATTTCCTGGCACTTTGATTCAGATTTGGAAGAAATGTATTGTCTGCCTACTTTACACCACACACAGGGGCATAGTATGGGAAGAACATGACTTTGGAGGCAGAGACACCTGCATTAAATCCCTATTCTGGTTCTTGATTTTCCTCAGTTTTTATAGAGTGAAAATAATAATTGCTACAACCTAGGATTATGGTGAATATTAAATGAGGACTAAAAGGTAAAGTACCTCCTGCAATATATGGCACCTCCTGAAATTGGTTGGTGCCCAAGAAACATTCGTTCATCATTTCTTCCCTTTTACATAATATGATGAATGAATGAGTTACCTGGAAATGAATTCATGCTGGACAATCTGAATGGCTGTAGCTTGAGTGTCTGTGCCACCTTGCTGACTTTTCCTTTCAGGCATAACCACCCACAAGTCCACACCCCTACATTCTGTTCTCAGCCACCTCAGGCTCATAGTTTGCACACTGATATTCCCAGAACTTGAGATTTCCAAACAAACCTCCAAGTTTGGATTTATCAGCCACGCCATTAAAACAGTAATTTTCAGCTGTCTAATGTTTCCAACTTTGCTCTAATCCAGTGAGTAAATATTTACAGAGCTTGACACCACTCCTTAGGCCACTTGCTCTGCTGCCAAACATTCATTTCTCTTGCAGCTCCACTGGGTTGATAATTTTTGGAGACAGGAGGATGGAGGTGTGTGTGTGTGCATGCATCCACCTGCTGGGTGTGAGGGGTAAGGATGAAAGGAAGGGCTGGAAAGAAGGCTTGGTCTTCTTTATGGTGAGTTCCTGGGTGAGGAGAGACACAAGATAAAGCAGACCTTGGTACTCCTTTCTGCCCAAATCTCCACACTGAGGGGCAGAAAGTTTTTGGCTCATTATAATTGTGCCCAGACCCTCAAGCCTCCCCTTCTCAGGCCTCCCCACAGCCCCTTCAACCTCCTACACTCACTCACACACACACACACACACACACACACACACACACAAAGGTATCTGGAGCAAAAACCAGACAGGCTAA
>NW_006922157.1:216419-217754 GCF_000298275.1 Orycteropus afer afer | reverse complement strand
AATATAAATAAGAATTCTCACCCCAGTGAGGTAACATATGGAGAGCACCAAGCACAGTGCCTGGAAGATTATATATATATATATATACACACACACACACACACACACACACACACCCGCTTCTCCTTTCAAAAGAAAGCATGAAGCATAGCCTCTTACCTGATGATGTTCCAATGTCGATGAACTAGTGATCATGAGAATATCTGGATCATATGAGCATATCTGGATCATACTATTCCTTCTGTCTGGAATGTCCACTGCTCCCTGGAAAATTTCATGTTCTCTCTGTTTTGTTCTCTCACATACACCCTTCACTGACTGAATGCTCTTTTTATATAAAAAAAAAATTTTTTTACTGTGATTTGGTGAAAGTTTATAGAGCAAATTCACTTTCCATACAACTTACATACACTTTGTCTCATGACAAACTGCAATTTCCAACAAGGCAACAGCTCTCCTCCCACTTCCTCCCCATAGTTACCTCTTCCCTGTGTCCTTCCCTCCCGTGCACTCGTGCCTTCTGAGCTGTCTCCCTATGCATACACAGCCCTTCCATTTTCCCATGATTGATCTTTCCAAGGAGTGTGTCTATCTAATGTAAATATTCAGCTCCCATGCCTGTCTTTTGTTTGGCTGGAAGCCACAGGAGTGGGATCAATTCCAGACCTGAAGGGCAGCTAGGGGCCATAGTCTCAGTGTTTCCATCAGGCTCTATCAGACCAGCAAACCTGGTCCCCCCCTTTTTTTTTTAACCCCAAATGATTTTGAATTTTGTTCCACATTGCTCTCCCACTCCATCCAGGATCTCCTACATAGATTTCCCTTTGAGTGGCTGACAGTGGTAGCCAAGCACCATCTTGTTCTTTTGGTCTCATAGTCATATAGGCTGAAGATCGCATAGTATACCAGTCGCTTGGACTAATTGTTTCCCTGCATCTTTGGTTTTCTTCATTCTTCTTTGTTCTGGAAGAGGAAAGTCCCATCATTGCATCTAGATGGCCACTTGCAAGCTTTTAAGATCCCAGTCGCTACTCACCAAAGTAGGATGTGGAACAAGTTTTCTGTGTAGTATTTTATGCCAATTGAGCTTGATATCCCCTGCGACTATGGTCCTGAGCCCACAGGTCTGACTACCTGCTCCCGCTGGGTAGCTGGCTGTGGCCAAGAAGTGACTACAACTTTGTCCCTTGTCAGCTGTACTATACACCTAGGAATTCTTACAGAAATTACAAATACACTTGCAGAAACATTGTTTGCCAACCCTTTACATGGTCATGGACACACTCCCCCCTGCATTTTGTTGTTGTTGTTGTTATGTGCAGTCGAGTCGGCCCC
>NW_006922157.1:214235-215118 GCF_000298275.1 Orycteropus afer afer | reverse complement strand
AACCACCAGCCTTCTGGTTAGCAGTCAAGTGCTTTAGCCACTATGCTACCAGAGCTCCCCCCCTGCATAGGCATACCTAATAGTTCAGCCTGTCCATCCAGCTATCTACTCGTAGATCAATGTTTGCCTTCACTGGCAACGCAGTACTGTAGTACAAAAGGATTCATCTTTGTTGTCTGTACCTTCCACACACCTCTCTATGTCTTCCTCTTTTTCCATGCCACCATCTTGATCACTCACATTTGGCACAATGCCCTTTTCTTCACCAAATCAATACTTGTCTCTACCTATCTAACAGTGTCCCCTCCCCTCCCCTCCACCCCTACTAACCAACAAAGAAAATTTCCTTCCATATATAAATCTTTCCTTGACTTTTTACATAATGGACTAATACACAATTTGATTTTTAGAAAGTCCCATTCATCTAGTTTCTCTTCTGCTACTTGTAATTTTGGGTTATGCTAGATAGTCTATTTATGCCATATATTACGGCCCCTAAATTTGCCCCTAGTTTTTCCTTGAGGAATTTTATAATTTTAGCTTTCACATTTAAGTCTTTGATCCATCTGGAGTTAGTTTTTCTATATGATGTGAGGTAGAGATCTGTTTCATTTTTCTGCAAATGGATATCCAGTTTTGCCAGCACCATTTGTTAAACAGACAATCTGTTCCCCATTTGATGGATTTCAGCCCTTTGTCAAAGATCAGCTGACCATAGTTCATGGATCTATTTCTGGGTTCTCAGTTCTATTCCATTGGGCTATTTGTCTGTTGCTGCACCAATACCAGGCAGTTTGACTACTGTGGCTGAATAGTAGCTTTTGAGATCTGGCAGTGTGAGACCTCCTACTATGTTCTTCTGTTCAATAGTGCTTTGCTTATC
>NW_006922157.1:212865-213652 GCF_000298275.1 Orycteropus afer afer | reverse complement strand
TTTTCTAGGTATAGAATCATATCATCAGCAAATAGGGATAGTTTTACTCCTTCCTTACTGTGGTAGTTAAGGTTGTGTGTCAGTTTTTCTGGACCTCGTTGAGTGGCTGGGCACTGATGGTAGTTATTCCTCATGATGAGACTGGCAATCAACTCCATGGTGGGATCTACAATAAGCAGCTGAGTAGCTGCTTTAGGGATGTGGTCTTCTTCCTGTATATAAGCAGCAGCTTTGAGAGTGGTCTATACCTTATGGCATGCTTGAACCCTGCATGTAGCCAAGTCATTTTTCAGCAGCCTACCATGCTCTGCTGATCTTGAGACTTTCAATGGACTTAAATCAATGGCCTGCCATGTGCTTTGGTAACATTGGGACTGTGCCATTTTATTTGTTGACCTTCAGCTTGTTAGCCTTAGCAGGCACTAGCTGCCTGACTGAAGAGATGCCTCTAGCTTCAGTGGGCTGGGAGCAAGAGATAGAGCTGAAGCCCAAGATTGAGGGGCGAACCCAGTCCCTAGAATCTGGCATTTTGAACTCGGACTTAAAGCCTCCAAAATTGTAAGAGAATAAACTCTTGTTTGTTCAAGCCATCCCATTTGTGGACTATTTCTGTTAGAGTGGCACTAGGTAACCCAAACACTTACCATTTGTACGCCTTTGATTTATTTCCCTTTCTTACCTTATTGCCCTGGCTAGGACTTCCAATACAGTGTTGAATAGAAGTGGTAATAGAGGGCATCCTTGTCTGGTGCCTGTTCACAAGAGGAATGATTTCAGTTTTTGCCCA
>NW_006922157.1:208181-210977 GCF_000298275.1 Orycteropus afer afer | reverse complement strand
TGATCTGAGAAGATGCTTTGCAGTATTTCAATGTTTTTAAATTTATGAAGGCTTGTTTTATTGTCTAACATATGGTCTATCCTGGAAAATGTTCCATGTGTACTGGAAAAGAATGTATATTATGCCATTGTTGGATGAAGTGTTCTGTACCTGTCTACAAGGTCAAGTTAGTGGATTGTATCATTTAGTTCTTCTGTGTGTTTTTTGAGTTTCTTTCCAGTTGTTCTTTCATTGAAAGTGATGTGTTAAAGTCTCCTACTATGATTGTGGAGTCATCTATCTGTCTTTTCAATTCTGTTAAAGTCTGTTTTTGTATTTTGGGGCTCTTTCATTGGGAACATAGATATTTATTATGGTTATATCTTCTTATTCAATTGATCTATTAACCATTATATAGTGTCCTTCTTTGTCTCTTATGGTGATTTTTGTCTTAAAGTCAATTTTATCAGAAATTAATATTTCCACTCCTGCTCTTTTTTGGTTACCATTTGCTTGATATATCTTTTTCCAACCTTTGATTTTTAGTCTATTTTTGTCTTTGTCTCTAAGATGTGTCTCTTGTAGACAGCATATTGATGGGCTATGTTCTCTTATCCAGTCTGCACCTCTCTCTCTCTTAAGTGGTGCATTTAATTCATCGACATTAAGTGTAATTATTGACATGTACGAATTTCTTGCTGCATTTTGTTATGTGTTTTTTTCATGTTGTTCCTGGTTTCTTTGTTTCATACTTTTCTGTGCTGAGCTCCTTTTGTTTATGAATCGTGTTATCATTTCCTTTGTTGCTATTTGTTCTGTTTACCTAGTGATGCTCTGACAAGGATATGCCACAAATGAGATGGCTTGAAGAAACAGGAGTTTATTCTTTTACAGTTTGGAGGCTTTAAGTCTGATTTCAAAGTGCCAGGCTCTAGGAGCTGAGTGAAAGCACCTCAACCTTGGGTTTTAGCTCTGCTTCCTGCTCCCAGCGCACTGAAGCTGGAGGCGTTTCTTCACTCAGCTGCTGGCTGCTGAGGCTGACAATCCCAATGTTGACAAGTAGTAAAAAGGCACAGTCCTGATGTTACCAAACCACATGTCAGACCATTAATTCAAGTCCATTGAAAGTCCCAAGGTTGGCAGAGCATATCAGCCACATGCAGGGTTCAAACGTGCCATAAGCTAGAGACCATTCCCAAAGCTGCTTCTCATATATGGGAAGCAGACCAAATCCCTAAAGCAGCTACTCAGCTGCTTGTGGTAGATCCCACCATGGAGTTGATTGTCAATCTCATCATGGGGGATAACTACCACCAGCTGCCCAGCCACTCAACCAGGCCCAACAAACTGACATACAACTTTAACTACCACACTGTTGTTTTACTACTTACTAAATATTTGTGCTTGTCCTCTTCTTTTTTATTGTGATGTGACGGTTTATCATTTTTCTTTGAGATTACCCTGTGATTTATAATTTTCCCTCTGAGTTTAGAACAGTCCATTCTATCTTGCAACTCTCTTGACTTCCTCACCATTTAGAAGTTTTGTAACTACACTATTTTTTCTTTCTTTTTGGTTTGTAGTTGTCCTCATGCCAATTGATGTCTCTGGTTCCTTGTATACAATCTTGTAAGCTTATTTCCCTTTGGATACTTCCATAGCTATGTTGGTTTCTGAGTTATGTCATCTTGTGTATTAGTGGTCAGTTGTTGTTTGCTATTACTGGTTCTCTGTTCCAAGGACTCCCTTTAATATATGTGTTCACCTGGGCTCTCTAGAGAAGCAAAACCAGTAAAGCTTATATATAAATATAGAGATAGAGTAATTTATCATAGGAAAATGGCTCACATATTTATAGAAGCTGGCAAGTCCCAAGTTCTTGGATCAAACTTCAAGCTGGAGGCTTTTCCTGACTCATGCAGCTGCAGGCTGACGAGCTGAAGGTTGGTAGACAGTATACCGGCTGTTGACTCCAACGAATGATGAATCCAAGATCTCCAGGCCAAATGGTGGATTGTTCACTCACGGACAGTTGTAGGCAGCACAACAGGATCCTGATCCACAGAAGAGTGTCTCTTTTCCCACGATGTCCATAAATATATTGGAAGCAGGCCACACCCCTAGGGAAACTCCCTTTAAATGGATTGACTGCTTAAAACATGTATATCCGCTCCCATCATGGGAATAATCCATATCACAATTGCTTAACCCACATAGAATTGTGGGCCAGCCAAGTTGACACACAGCTCCAACTATCACAGTATCTCTTGTAAGTTTGGTCTTGTTTTAACAAATTCTCTTAATTTCTGTTTTTCTGGAAATCTCCTAATTTCACCATCATATTTGAGGGACAGTTTTGCTGGGTATATAATTCTTGGTTGGAAAGTTTTCTCTTTCGGGGTTTTATATATACCATCTCATTGCCTTCTCACTTGTATGGTTTCTCCTGAGATATCAGAGCTTATTGTTATTGGTTGTCCTTTGTAAGTAACTTTTCATTTTTCCCATGCTGCTTCCAGGATTCTTTCTTTGTCTTTTGTTTTGATGAGTTTGATGATGCTATGTCTTGGCGATTTTCTTTTGGGGTCTATCTTGTTTTGGGTTCATTGGACTTCCTGAATGGAAGCATTCTCATCTTTCATCATATCAGAGAAGCTCTCTTCCAACAAATTTTGGACAATTTTCCCTGTGGTTTTATTTTTTTCTTCCTGCTCTGAAATTCTGATTACACATGGGTTATTCCTTTCAATGGTATCCCATATGAATCTTAGGCTTTCTTCATTTTGCTTTGAATTTTTTTCTGATTGATCCCTTTCC
>NW_006922157.1:194208-205881 GCF_000298275.1 Orycteropus afer afer | reverse complement strand
CCAGGCTCTGTCAGAACACACAGACTGGGATGGAATTCCTTCTGGCCCAAAAGGTGGGTGGGAGTGAGTAATGGCCGCACTTCCATTCACCCAGAGGTTGTGGGGTATAAGAGTAACAAGGGGAATATCACACCTTTCCAGTCCTTCGTGTCCAGTATGTCCTTGAAGTCTCCAGGCAGTGAAGCCTATTCTTTGGTCCCTGGAATCTGAGAGAACACTATCACTTAAATGTCAAAAATGGTTGAACTGCTTGTAAACATTCAAAATGTCTGTGCCCTCTGGACAGGCAATAGTCCACAGCTCAACCCATCTCTCTCTGCTGCTTCCCTTTTTTTCACCAGCCACCAGTGCAGTCCTTGGATAGAAGGGCCAATTTTTAGGTTAATTCTTAGGTGCTAACACCACTTGGCAATATCCAAGCTGTCCATGCCATCAGGATCGCTGACAGTCTGCAGCTCTGTTTGTCACCTTTTTCAGTGTTTTCATGCAGGTTCCTCTATTAGTTGGAGTTTTGTCCACTTCTGTACTCTTCCTTTCAAAGCTCAGGGCTCCAGGGTTATCTTCTGTTTCTGTGTTATTTGGTTCCCCTTTTCTTTGTTGAAGAGGGTCTGTAGTTTCTCTGCCTATTCTGCCATCTTACTAGAACTCTCTACTGACTGAATGCTCTTAACTGAGTAAGTCGTATTCCACTCTACAGCCTCAGCATCCAGCACAGAGCCTACTCAATGAACTTTCCATGTGTGTGTGAATATTTGTTTAACATTTCTGGAATGGTTATTGTCTGAAAGAGGGCAAGGATCCAAGAATGGCTTTTAGCTTAAGCTATCCAAGACAGTTCGTTATGAACCTCACACGGAGAACAAAAGTAAGAGGAAAATGAACCCACATTTATTTATTTGTTGGTGAAAATATATAAACAGCAAAACATACAATTATTCAACAATTTCTACATGTACAATTCAATGATATTGGTTACATTTTTCACATTGTGTCATCATTCTCATTATCTCTACCCAAAATATTTCACTACCATTAACTTAGACTCACTGGCCCCTAAACTCCTCATTGATGCTTTAGAGTTACTGTTGTCAATTTGATTTCATATAGAAAATTCTTTAAAAGAGAGCAATGCTCAAGGTAAAAATTTTTTACTAATTGAGCTATACTGTTGTTTGGTTTAAAGGTGATTAGAGGGGATAGTTTCACTTCAAAGTTTAAAGATTATCTCAGAGCAATAGATTCAGGGGTTGCTTCAGTATCAATTGGTCCAGTAAGTCTGGATTCTGTACATCTTTGAAATTAGGTTCTATATTTTCCCCCTTTTGATCAGAATCCATTTATTGAGTCATTGATAAAAACAAGGAACCTACATTTATTGAGTGCTCCATGTAGTCAGAGATCTTGTCTGTCTTATTCTCACTGCACCCTCAGGATTTACATGGTGTCAAAAGAAAAATAGGTACCATTTAATGAGCTATTACTCTGTACCAGGCAGTAAGTGCTTTACATGGATTAGCTCAAAATTCACAATAGCCCTACAAGGATGTATTTGTTGCTCTGACTCACAGAAATCCTATGTACAACAGAATGCAACACTGCCTAGTCATGCACCATCCTCACAATCTTTGCTATGATTGAGCCCATCATTGCAGTAGTTTCAATCCACCTCTTTTTTGCTGACCCTCTACTTTACCAAGCATGATATCCTTTTCCAGGCATCTGACAGCATGACCAAAGTAGGTGAGACACCCTAGCCATTCTCACTTCCAAGAAGCATTCTGGCTGCACTTTTTCCAGGACAGATTTGTTGGTTCTTCTGGCAGTCCATAAGACTTTCAGTATTCTTCACCAACACCATAATCCAAAGGCATCAACTCTTCTTCGATCTTTCTTATTCATTGTTCACGTTTTACATGCTTATGAGGTGACTGAAAACCCCATGGCTTGGGTTAGGTGCACCTTAGTCTTCAAAGTGACATCTTTGCTCTTGAACACTTTAAAGAGGTCTTTTGCAGCAGATTTTCCCAGTGCAATACGACAACTGATTTCTTGACTGCAGCTTCCATAGGTGTTGATTGTGGATCCAAGTAAAATGAAATCCCTCGCAACTTCAAGCTTTTGTCCATTAATTGTGATGTTGCTTATTGGCCCAGTTCTGAGGATTTTCATTTCCTTTATGTTGAGGCATAAGCCATATTGTAAGTGTTTCAAGTTATCATCACTGTCAGCAAGCAAGTTTGTGTCATCTGCATATTGCAGGTTGTTAATGAGTCTACCTTCAATCTTCATGCTGCATTCTTCTTCATATAGTCCAGCTTTTTTGGATTATTTGCTCAGCATACAGATCGAATAAGTATGGTGAAAGGATACAACCTAGATGCACATACTTCCTAATTTAAAATCATGCAGTATTCCCTTGTCCTATTCAAATGATAGCCTTTTGGATTATGTACAGGTTCCTCGTAAGCACAATTAAGTGTTCTGGCATTCCCATTCTTCACAAGGTTATTAATAATTTGTTATGATCCACAGAGTCGAATGCCTTTTCATAGTCAATAAAACACAGGTAAACATCTTGCTGGTATTCTTTGCTTTCAGCTAAGATCCATACAACAGCAGCAATGATATCCCTCATTCCATGTCCTCTTCTGAATGCAGCTTGAATTTCTGGAAGTTCCCTGTCAATGTACTGCTATAACATTTTTTTAAATTCTCCTCAGAAAAATTTTACTTGTGTGTGATATTAATGTTATTGTCTGATAATTTCCATATTCTGTTGAATCACCTTTCTTTGGAATGGGCAAAAGTATCGATTTCTTCTAGTCAGTTGGCCAGGTAGCTGTCTTCCAAATTTCTTGGCATAAACAATTGAGCATCTGCATCCATTTGTTGAAAGATCTCAAGAGTATTCCACCAATTTCTGGAGCCTTGTTTTTCACCAAGTCCTTCAGTGGAGCTTGGACTTCTTCCTTCAATGTCATTTGTTCTACATAATATGCTACCAACTAAAATGTCTGAATGTTGACTAATTCTTTTTGGTACAGTGATTCTGTGTACTCTTTCCATCTTCTTTTGATGCTTCCTGCATCACTCAGTATTTTACCCATAGAATCCTTCAATATTGCAACTCAAGGCCTGAATTTTTTCTTCAGTTCTTTTAGCCAGAGCAATGCTGAATGTCTTCTTCCCTTGGCTGGACAATGAATAAGGAAGACTGAAGAAGAGTTGATGCTTTTGAATGGTGGTGTTGGGGAAGAATACTGAAAATACCATGGACTTCCAGAAGAATGAACACATCTGTCCTGGAAGAAGTACAGCCAGAATGGCCCTTAGAAGCAAGAATGGCTAGACTTCATCTCACCTACTTTGGTCATGTTATCAGAAGGGACCATTCCCTGGAGAAGGATATCATGCTTTGTAAAGTAGAGGGTCAGATAAAAAAGGGAAGACCCTCAGTGAGATGGATTGACACAGTGACTGCAACTATGGGCTCAAGTATATCAAGGAATTGTGAGGGTGAAGCAGGGCCAGATAATGTTTTGTTCTGTTGTATAAAGGGCCACTATGAGTCAGAGCTGACTCAAAAGCACCTAACAACAAAAATTCCAGGTATTTGCACATTTCATTATAATAGTTTATTTTTTCTTCTCTAGCTGATCTTTAAAATCTTCTGTTCAGCTCTTTTATGTCATCATTTCCTCCATTTGCTTTAGCTACTCTATGTACAAGATCAAGTTTCAGAATCTCTTCTGACATCCATTTTGGTGTTTTGTTCCTCTTCAATCTTTTTAATGACCTTTTGCTTTCTTCATGTATGATATTCTTGATGCCATCCCACAACTTATCTGGTCTTCAGTCATTGATGTTCAACGTGTCAAATCTGTTCTTCAGATGGTCTCTAAATTCAGGTGGGATATATTTAAGGTCATATTTTGGCTCTAATGGGCTTGTTATAATTTTCTTCAGCTTCAATGTGGACTTGCATATAAGCAACTAGTGGTCTGTTCCACAGTCAGCCCCTGGCCTTGTTTTGCATTATAGTCACCAATAGTAATCAATACATCTTGATTGCATGTTTGGTCAATTTCAGACTGTAGAAGTTGATTTAAAAAAAAAACCTTTCAATTTCTTCATCTTTGGCTTTAGTGATTGGTATTTAAATTTGAATAATAGTATTAACTGGATTTCCTTGTAGGTATATAAATATTATCCTACCACTGACAGCATTGTACTTCAGGATAGATCTTGAAATGGGCCTCATTTTAGAGATAGGGTAGCTGAAGCACAGACATGTTAATTTGTTGATCAGGGTCATGTATATAATAAAAGGCAGGACTGGGTTTAGAACCCAGGCTGTCTCTTTCCAGAGCCTACACTCTCACCTCCCCATATTAGTTACTCAAGGACTATTTGTTGAATTAATTCAGTGAAAGTCTACAAGGTGAGTTGCTGTATAAGGCACAGTAACATACATTATTTTATTGACTCCTCATATCAGCTTTTCCTTGCAGGGTAGGTGTGATCAATTGTTCAGATGATGAAACTGAGGCTCAGAAATGGAAGTAATCTGCCCTAGGTTACACAGCTAGGGAGCAGCAATGACAAGACTTGCTTTTCACTCCCTCACCTACCTCTGCCTGGAAGAAGACCACAAGAAGGAATCTAAAGGATGCTTTATTCTCATCCTTTGCTGCACAAAGGGAGCAGGCTTTCTTGACTCAGGCTGGAAATGGCCACTCTTTTGAGGATAGGGAGCTAAGCTCAGAGAGGTGAACCATTTGCACAGGGTCACATAACAACTAAGTCAGCATCCCTGACCCCATGCAATGCCATTGTTACCCTTATCTCTCTCAGAGGTAACAAGCCACCCAGAACCCAGCTGGCCCAGCCAAGAATATGCTTCTATGAGCTGGAAATTGAGAAGGGTGTAATAAGGAGGAAAATGGGTTGCTTCAGGGGAAGAATTTTAAACAGATTGAGTGACAATGGAATCCATGTTATTAGTAATTGTAGTATCATGTGGATGACTGGGATGATGATGGTGATGATGGTGATGATGATAATGTTCCAGGGAAGAAGGAGGAGAAGGAGGATTAGGCATCATGGCACACTGTTGTCACTTATCAGGCTCCTCACTTCCGTCCTAGACCAGGATTCATCAGGCCAACTATAAAGAAAAGATAGCCCAAGAAGGGCCACAGCCAACTGCTATGTAGGCTCAAGGATCCAGGTGACCATGGGGGCTGAAATTCAGTCCATGCTGCCTGCACCAAGCCATGTGCCCTGAGCTGGGGCTGGGTTAGCCCAGAGAAAATGGTGCCTTTTTCTAATTGTGCAAAGGCTCCATATAGGCTAGTAGTGGCTTTGGGCTGAAGCCCATGGGAGCACATGTTGGGGGTAGCGGATGGGAGCTGGATGTCACAGCTTATCTTTCCTGCCCAGGGCAGCATCCAGAGATCTTACCTACCTCCTCTGCCTTCTCTTCAGAGTTGTGACCTTGGATCTGGCCTCTTTTACTTCCTCTCTTATAATTTGACTTTGGCCCAATTACTTCACCTCTCTAAGTCTCCATTTACTCATCCAGAGAAGGAGACAGTGTTGGGAGGGTTAAATGAGACAGATAACATGTTGAACAGTGTCAGATACAGAGTAGGTGATTAAAAAAAAAAAAAAAAAGAATTCCTTCCCCGTCTTCTCCTCTTTCCCTGGGTGCTAAGTCTTTGTTCTACTTTTCTTTTGAGCCTAAGCCCCTCTCAGCCTCCACCCTCTCCAGCAGCAGAGATTGGAAAAGAAAAATTGCCCACAGGACCTCAAGAGATCCACAGAACCAACAAAGAAATTCTTAGGCTGTTTCTCCTGAACATTGTGGCCAAGATCTAAATGTCTAGGCCAGTAATGCCCTGTCTGGCTGTCTGAGAGGTTCCCTTTGGGAATTAAACATGCTATGAGATCCCTGGGCCATTCTCCCCTCTCTCCCGCTCCCCTCAAGGCTGCTGAGAGGCTGAAGTGATGGATGGGATCCTGCCTTCCCTTCACTACTTCTTCAATGAGAAGAGAGAAAAGTTCACCTAAGTCTCCAATCAAAAACAGGTGAATTGCTTCTAAGGCAGGCTGGGCCCTCTCTGCAGGAAAGCTGGGGGCTGAGGGGAGAAAAGGAGAATGTGATAAATCACACTATCAGGTGGAGATACTACCCTCAAGCTGTGGAGGGGACTACTGGCACCTCTAGATTAGTCTCCCTCCTAGGATAGTGTGCCCATAACAAGAGGTGGGAAACAGGCAACCATATCTACCAACACCAACCATAGCCCCAACCCTAGTCCAACCAGGCACACACACACCTCTGTCCATTTCACTAGTCGCCCAGTGCATGCACAGGGTGACAGTACCTCCACACTTCCCTCCTCACAGCCCCAGCTTGCTCACAGCTGAGAAAATGGAATCTTAGCCCTAGTTTCAGCTTGCCAACATCTTGCTATATGTCCTTGGACAAGTCTTTGCCCTTCATGGACCTCAGTTTTCTTATGTGTACCATAGACCCACGGCCATTGAGTCAATTCCAATGCATAGTGACCCCACTGGGTTTCCAATGCAGTAAGTCTTTAAAGAAGTAGATTGTCCCATCTTTCTTCCACCGAGCTGCTGGTGGCTTTGAACTGCCAACTTTCTGGTTAGTAGTCAAGTGCCTTAGGCATTGTGCCACCAGACCTCCTTGTTTGTATCATAAAAAAACACTGCCATTGAGTCGATTCTGACTCATAGTGACCCTCATTGGGTTTCCAAGGCAGTAAATCTTTATGAAAGTAGATTGCCCACTAGTGGAGTGGCTGGTGGGTTTGAACCACCAACCTTCTGATTAGCAGTCAAATGCCTTAAGTATTGCACCAAAATTCTTTTGTTAGCTGAGATTTGGAAGCTGAGATGTCTCAGGTGCAGAGCTAGAGATTATAGTGAGGACTGTGAGGGTTCCATACATTTGTGTTTGACTTACTTATGCCCCAAATCTCTTCCAGCACTAATATTCTACAATCATATGCCCCAAAGCTGCACCCAAAAAACAACACACACAAAAAAACGTTGCTGTCAAGTCAATTCCAACTCATGGCAACCACGGGGTTTTCTTGGTTATAATATTTAGGAAGGATATCATCAGGCTTTTCTTACATGGTTCCAATGGGTGGGTTAGAACCATCAGCCTTTAAGTTAGTAGCCAAGTGCAAATAATTTGTGCCACCAGGGGCCTGTAAAATCAAACGTATTGCCATCGAGTTTTTTCTGACTCATGGCAACCCCATGTATTACAAAGTAAAACTGAGGTCCATAGAGTTTTCTTGACAGTAATGATGTAAGCAGCTAGCCAGGTCTTTCTTCTGTAGCACCACCAGGTGGATTTGAACTGCTAACCTTTCAGTTAGTAGTGAGCACAAACTCTGCACCATGCAGGGACCTTAGCAGCTGCCTAGGCCCCCTAAAGTCAGTGAGTGAGTATGCCAGACAGATTCCTTAGCACATTTACCCACACCCAACCAGGATCCCTCTCCTAGTGCAACTCACAGATACAGGCAGGGCTCCCTCTCCCACACCAAAGGTCTGTAACATTTTAAAGGTGGGGAGGAGGACAAAGGACAAATCCAGGAGAAGCAAAGCTCAAGTTTCATGGGATTGACTGCTGAAATATGAGAAAAATAAAATAATTGCTAGGAGAGTCTGCAGAGATCTAGCTCTCTGTCATCTTCAGGGACAAACTGAAGCCCAGAGAAAGGATCAAACTTGTTTTAAGGTCACATAGCCAATCAGTGCCAGAGCTGAGACCAGGGCTCAGGTCACTTAATTCTAAATCTAGATCTTACATTTACTCTGATGAGAGGCTGTACTCAATGGGTGAACTGAAGAGAGTTTCTGAT
Source organism: Orycteropus afer afer (assembly GCF_000298275.1). NCBI lineage: Eukaryota > Metazoa > Chordata > Mammalia > Tubulidentata > Orycteropodidae > Orycteropus > Orycteropus afer. The sequence continues at coordinate 197,977 of NW_006922157.1, read as the reverse complement.
CCAGAGCCTCCCCAACTCCCACATTCCATCAACAATTGATGTTCCCTAGTGCCTAAGGCACTTGACTGCTAACCGGAAGGCTGGAGGTTCAAACCCACCAGCCACTCCTCAGAAGGAAGAAGGGACAATCTACTTCCATAGTGATACTGCCTCAGAAACCCAAGGAAGGGTCTCTATGAGTCGGGTCTGACTCGATGGCATATAACAACAACAACAACAACAACAACAACAACAACAACCACAAAGGCAAGAGTAGAAGGAAAAGAGAGAGAAAGCAGAGAAGAATGGAGAAGGAAAATGGGAGAGGAGGATGGATGGGAGAAGAGAAGGGAAGAGTGGGGAAGAGGGCAAGGGGAGAGCAGAAGGAGAGGGCAGAGAAAAGAGGAGTACAAGCACATGGTTGTTAAGGATAGACCCCTGAAGAGATTGGAACAGGGCTCTGAGGGGGAAGGGAGAAGCCAGTCTAGGAAAAGAGGAACGCAGGCAGGTAAGAGAAAGACACCCTGAGAAGAGATCAGCTGAAGAGAGCAGCAAGTAAAATGGGTCAGCAGAGGGGCAAAGTTCGTCTCCGGTCCAGGTGTCTTCCCTTCCCATGTTTCATGGAGCTCCAGGGGTCTTCCCTCCCCACGTTTCATGGAGTTGGGGAAAACAGAAAATGAAACACCTCGTCCCTGGGCCCAGGGATGTGACCCTAGACAAAGAGGATTAGGGAGGTTTCCAATAAGAAACAGGGAGGATGCCAGGAGTCAGGGAGCCTGACGCAAACTCCTGAGCCCCCCTCCTAGCCCTTCAGGGACAAAGCGTGCTCTCAAGCCCAACGGAGCCGTGGAGCTCAAATGCCCCCTTGTGGCCATGGCCTTCGGAGTGCCCGGCGGCAGCAGTAGTCTGGAAAAGGGGTGGGAGAGAGTACCACGTGGGGCTTTGGACACCTGGAGGAGGATAGGGGTGACGGATAACTCAGGATTTGGGCAAGTGGCTTTGCTGGAGACTTCCAAGGCCTTCAAGCATCAGAAGGCCAAAACCATAAGCCATGGGAGGGATTCCCCTCAGTGCTCATCAGTCTCTCAAGTGGAGTTCACAAGAGGTGGGTGTGAAACACTAAAGCAGGAAAAAAAAATATATAGGGCACACTCATCTTCAGAATGGCTCCTCCCATCCCAGGATAACAGTTGCAGTTCTTGGCATTTGACTTCGGCCTTTCATCTGAACCTCTGGGTGCCTCCCACTTCACTCCCAAGGGCCTGCTTCTGAAGGGTGCAAAGTGTGTGTGAGTATGTGTAGGGGCTGATCTTTTGCACAGTAAGGGGTGAGGCCACAAGCTGGGCCTGAAAAAGGATGAGTGACTTTGGAGGCTCAGCAACGAGCTGAGCTGGAAAAGGCATTGGCCTAGAAGAGTGAGGAACCCTCTGTTCCAACTTGGTACCATAGCTGTCTTGTTATGCAATTTTGAGCATGACCTTGCCTTCTTTGGGGCTCAGGCTTCCCATCTGGAACCAAAGGACTTGGCTTCAATGATTTCTAAGGGCCAATCCAACTGCTGCAGTCTGCAATTTTATGATTCCAAGAGAGCTTGAAGAAGCAACTAGTCCACAAGTGCCTACCTTCTTGTTAGTGACTTACCCTCTCTTCCCCTTCCACCTCTGGTAAACTTCAAAGAATGATTCTTTCTGTGTATAAACTTTTTATTAACTTCTTACATTGGCGGTCTCATACAATATTTGTTCTTGTGTGATTTCACTTAGCATAGTATCTCTAGGTTCATTCGTGTTATGAAGTGTTTCACAGATTCATTGTTATTCTTTAACATTGCAGAGTATTCCACTGTGTGTGTATGTACCATAGGTTGTTTGCCCATTTATCCACTGATGGGCACTTAGGTTGTTTCCATCTTTTTTGCTATTGTTAATTATGCTGCGATGAACATAGGCGTGCATATATCTGTTCGTGTCATGACTCTTATTTCTCTAGGACATATACCAAGCAGTGGGATTGCTAGATTGTATGGTATTTCTATTTCCAACTTCTTCCAGAAGTGCCATGTTTTCCACAGTGGTTGTACTTTTTTCAGTCCTTCCAGCAGTGTATGAGGGCTCCATTATTAACTTGGGTGCAGGGAAAAGCAATAAACAATAAGCGAGAGTTCAGCACAAAATGATGAAGGTGAAGGAAGACTCTGGGAGGAGCTCAGTAGTTAAAGGCAACAAAGATGAATACTATTACATACACAATCCTGCAACAACAGTAAGAACAATAATCTAGGAATGGATAAATAGATACACTCAAGGTGAACAGAGATGGAAAGGCAGATGAGTGTACAGTCACAAATATAGACAGGTTTGACAGAGGATATATATATGTATGTATTTACATATGCTGAAAACATACCCATGAATGTAGTAGAGCATGTTGTAATTGGGTGCTGTCAAGTCAACTCCAAATTATAGCGACTCTATGTACAACAGAACAAAATATTGCTCAGTCCTGTGCCATCCTCACAATTCTTGCTATGCCTGAGCTCATTGTCACAGTCACTATGTAAATCTATCTTTTTGAGGGTCTTCCCCTTTTTTGCTGACTTTACCAACCATGATATCCTTCTCCAGTGAATGGTCCCTTCTAACAAGATAACCAAAATAGGTGAGATGATGACCGGCCATTCTCACTTTTAAGGAGCATTCCGACTGCACTTTTTCCAGGGCAGATTTGTTTGTTCTGGAAGTCCATGGTATTTTCAGTATACTTCACCAAAATCATAATTCAAAGGCATCAACTCTTCTTTGGTCTTCCTTATTCATAGTCTGGCTTTCACATGCATATAAGGTGATTGAAAATACCATGGCTTGGGTCAGGTGCACTTTAGTCTTCAAAGTGATACCTTTGGTCCTTAACACTTTAAAGAGGTCATTTGCATCTAATTTGCACAGTACAGCATGACATTTGCTTTCCTGATTGCTGCTTCCATGTGTGTTGATTGTGGACCCCAGACAATTTCAATCTTTTCTCTGTTTATCATGATGTTCCTTATTGGTCCAGTTGTGGGGATTTTTGTTTTCTTTATGTTGAGGTGGAAGCCATACTGAAGACTGTAGTCTTTGATCTTCATCAGTAAGTGCTTCAAGTCATCTTCACTGTCAACAAGCCAGGTTGTGTCATGCGCATATCTCAGATTGTTAATAAAACTTCCTCCCATCCTGATGCCACATTTTTTTCATGTAGCCCAGCTTCTCAGATTATTTGCTCAGCATGCAGATTGAATCAGTATAATGAAAGGATAAAGCCCAGATATACAACTTTACTGACTTTTTTTTTTTTTTGCAGTGTTCCCTCCCCTCCCCTTCCACCCTTGGTAACCAGTAAAGAAAGTTTCCTTCCATATATAAACCCTTCCTTGACTTTTTACAATAATGAACTAATACAATATTTGTCCTTCTGTGATTGACTTATTTCACTCAGCATAATGTCATCCAACTTCATCCACGTTATCCGGTATTTTGTAGGTTCTACAATATTCGCTAGTGCTGCATAGTATTCCATTGTGAATACATACCATAGTTTGCTTATCCATACTTCTGTTGATGGGCACCTATGTCGTTTTCATCTTTTTGCTATTGTAAATTGTTCTGCAATGAACATGGGTGTGCGTATATCTGTTCTTGTCCTGGCTCTCACTTCTTTTTTTTTTCTTTTTTTTTTTTTATTAGGATTTGGGTGAAGATTTACAGAGTAAATTCACTTTTCATACAGCAGTTCACATATACTTTGTCTCATG
>NW_006922157.1:184826-186425 GCF_000298275.1 Orycteropus afer afer | reverse complement strand
CCTTCAAGGCTCAGGGGTCCAAGATTATCTTCTGTGTCTGTGTTAATTGGTTTCCCTTTTCTTTGTTGAAGAGGGTCTGTGCAATCCTTCTGCCTAGTCCACCATCTTGCCCCGCCTCCGGCTCTCACTTCTTTAGGACATATACCTAGTAATGGAATTACTGGGTCAAATGGTATTTCTATTTCTAACTTTTTGAGGAATCACCATATTGCTTTCCACAGTGGTTGTATCATTTGACAGTCCCACCAGCAGTGTATGAGAGTCCTGTCTGTTTACATCCTCACCACCATTTGTTATTTTCTGTCTTGTTGAACTTTACTACTAGTGCTGGGGCAAGGTGGTATCTCACTGTTGTTTTGATTTGCCTTTCTCTAATGGCTAATGATCGTGAGCATTTCTTCATGTGTTTGTTGGCCTCCTGAATATCCTTTTTGGTCAAGTGTCTACTCATGTCTTCTGCCCATTTTTCAATTGGATTGTTGATCTTTTTGTTCTTGAGGTGTTGGAGTTTTCTACAAATTTTAGAGGTAAGTCCCTTGTCAGATACATCATTGCTGAATATTTTTTCCCAGTCTGTAGGTTCTCTTCTGACTCTTTTGGAGAAGGCTTTTAGAAGGTCCCATTCAGTTAGTTTATCTTCTACTGTTTGTGCATTTTGGGTTATGCTTAACCGTCTATTTATGCCATAAATTAGGACCCCTAAAATTTCCCCTATTTTTTCCTTGAGGAACCTTATAGTGTTAGGTTTCACATTTAAGTCTTTGATGAATCTGGAGTTAGTTTTTATGTTTGGTGTGAGGTATGGATCTTATTTTTCTGCAAGTGGATATCCAGTTTTGCCAGCACCATTTGTTAAAGAGATAATCCTGTCCCTATTTAATGGATTTCAGACCACTGTCAAAGATCAGCTGACCACAGGTTGATGGATCTACTTTTGGATTCTCAATTCTATTCTATTGGTCTTTGTGTCTGTCATTGTACCAGTACCAGGAAGTTTTGACTACTGTGGCTGTATAGTAGGTTTTAAGATCTGGGAGTGTGAGACCTCCTGCTTTGTTTTTCTTCTTCTTCAATAGTGCTTTGCTTATCTGAGGTCTCTTTAATGGTTGGTTTTTCCATATTCTTAAAGAATGTTGATGAGATCTGGATTGGGATTGCATTGAATGTATAGATTGCTTTGGGTAGAACTGACATTTTCACAATGTCCAATCATCCTTTCCACAAGCAGGGTATGTTCTTCCATTTATGTAGCTCTCTTATGGTTTCTGGAAATAGTCTTTTGTAGTTTTCTTTGTACAGGTCTTTTGTGTCCCTGCTAAGATTTATTCCCAAGTATTTTATTTTTTGGTAGTTATTTGTAAATGGTATTTATTTCTTTGTTTGTTTGTTTGTTTATTTTTCATCATTGTCTTTGCTGGTGTAGAGAAATCCAGTTGATTTTTGGATGTTGATCTTGTATCCTGCCACAGTACTAAATCTCTCAATTAGTTCCAGTAGTTTTTTTTTTTTTGGTTGTTGTTGTTGAGTCTCTTAGGTTTTCTAGGTATAGGATCATATCATCAGCAAATAGGGATAATTTGACTTCTTCCTTACCAATTT